>NC_143539.1:6885303-7067803 GCF_031878675.1 Megascapheus bottae
TGGGAGTTAATTGGTAAGAGTCCAGGCTGGCCACTGAGTGGCTAGGATTACAGGATGAACAACCATTGCCCAGCTTCCATGAGGATCTTATCTCCAATTAACTACCCAAAAAGCTGAAAGTGGAGCGATAGCTCAAGTGGCAGAGTGATAACTTTGAGCAAAAACACTCAGAGACAGCACCAAGACCTGAGTTTAAGCCCCAGGATCTGAAAGGGAAAAAAAAAAAAGGTAGAAGTAGAAGCATAGCTGCAGTAGTAGAGCTCCAACTTTTTGAGTTTGTCAAGCAAGAGTCTGATACCTGTAATCGGAGCTACTCACGAGGCTGAGATCTGAGGCTCACAGTTCAAAGCTATCCCATAAGGAAAGCCTGTGAAACACTGACGTCCCATTAATTAGCAAAAAAGTCCTAAGTGGAGCGGTGACTCAAATGGTAGAGTGCCAGCCAGCCTTGAACAAAAAAGCTGAGAAGCAGCACCAGGACCTGAGTTCACGGCCCAGGACTGGCCAAAAAAAAAAAAAGTTAGAAACTCTAAGTGCAAGCTCCATTGGCAGAACAATGAATAATTCAGTCCCATCGACTACCGGGTAACCTCTCAGGGCTCTATTTTTCAATCCTGTAATTCACGGCTGTGTATCAGCCGGGGAGATCTTTCTGAATCTGTCCATCTGTATCAACACGAAGTGCTAAACTCTTCTTCATGCCTTCAGGTTAAAGTCCAGACTTTGTGCACTGTGACCAGGACAGATTTCCTGCAGGCTAGACCTTCTCCCATGACTGTACCTCATGTCAGCTTGTAGTTATTTAAGGCAGCAACTCGGAGCCTTTGCACATACCATTCCCCCTGCGCGCGCAGAGTGCTTGTTTTTTGCCACATTGCTTCCTCCTAAGGTTGTATGGTTTTTTTCGATGTCCCTGACTCCAGGATCTCTCAAGACTGGACTCCCACAGCCTGTAGGGGTTAATGGGAGGTCCCGTAGCCACTATCTTTTCTTTTCTTTCTTTCTTTCTGTGTGTGTGTGTGTGTGTGTGTGTAAAGGGGGTGGGGGGTGTTACTAGGACATGAACTCAGAACCTGGGCGCTGTCCCTGAGTTCATTCACTCCAGACTGGTGCTTTATCACATGAAGCACAGCTCCACTTCCAGCTTTTCTGCTAGTTAACGTCTTTCCTGCTATGGCTGGCCTCCAAATGCGATCCTCAGGTTTCAGCCTCCTGAGTAGTAAGTGTGAGTCACTAGGGACTGACTCTTCAGCCTTATCAACTTGACCTTACTTCCGTACTTTTCCCACCAGCAAGACTCAGTGTCCCCCTCCCTCCCTCTGGCCATGTGAGGTACTCACCTGTGGGAGTGTCACCCTGGAGGCCGGGATTGGGTTTAGCCAGGTTCAGTCCCCGAGCTCCCTCAGGCATGGCTGAGAGGAACAGCAGTGACCTGCAAAAAAGATCACCATCACCCCTTTTTTGGGGGGGGGTGTAGAGGAACCCCTCTCTCTCACTCACCAAGATGCAGTGAGTAGGAAACATTTAAATTGAGAGAGACAGACACAGACAGAGCGCCCCCGCCCCCCTGGGGATAAGTTAGAAGGGAAACTCAGGCCAAATGACAAGGAAAAAACCTACAGAAAATGACGGGAAGATTGAGACAAAGGGGTTTGAAGACAAGCCAGAGTCCCAGCCTCAAGAAGTCCCCGTCGGTGGTGGTGGTGGGGGGGGTGAGGGATGAGGGAGGGCCAGGAGGTGGGAGTGGAGGGAGGGGGGGACCAGGGATCCTGGGAACGCTCGGGCTCCGGGCTGCGAGCGCCAAGGCCCCGGGGCCGAGCTGGGAAAAGCCGTGGGCGGGAGGGAGGCCGCGGGGTCCCCGGGGAAGGCGGAGGCCGGGTGGGGGTGGGGGACCGGATGCCGGGGTCCCGCGCGGCTCCCCGCGGCGCCCGCCCGCCCGCCCTCCGCGGGCTGCCACCCCACCCCGGGCCCCGCCGGCGCCGCGCTCGCCCCCCGCCGGCGCGCCCCCTCATTGTTCCGCGGCGCCGCCCTCCCCCCGCGCGCGCGCCGTACCCCGGCTCGCGGTGCCTCTCCGGAACCCGGGGATCCGCCGGGAGGAGCGGGGCGCCGGCAGTCCCGGAGGTGTCGGGCGTTCGTCTCAGGAAGGGATGCGCGGAGTCCTGAGTGTCTTCAGACTCTGGAGGATGCGGAGGGGGGCAGGGGGAGGGCGAGGGAGGGCGAGCGCCCTGGCCCACGGGGCGCGCCGGGAGCGCAAAGTTGTGGGTGCGCTCGCCGTGCTGGGAGCCGCACCCCAAAGCGGGCCGGCGGGGGCGCTGCGGGCCCGGACCCCCGCTGGCTCTCCACCCCGCGGCCCCCGAGGGCGGCGCGGGGGCCGGGATCGGCTCTGGGGGCTCGGATCCCCGCAAGTCCTGGATGCGGAGCTCCTCAAGGCCCGGGGAGGGCCGGCCGGACGGTCGGCCGCCGGGGGTCCCCCATCGCCCGGGAGGGTCCTCGGGGCGGGGTGCGGGGTGCCTGGACTCCGAGGTCTCTCAGCTCGTCCCGGAGGCCCAGCTCCGAGACTTTGGCCCCGGGCATGAGTCGCAGCCGGGGTCCGTGTGGAGGGATCGCGCCACCACGCGCGGCCCGGAGAAGACGGCCCCAGCGATGGACGAGGAGGGGGGCGGTCACCCAAAGCTTCTCAACGCCCCCCCCCTCCTCCTCACCTCCCCTGCCTCCCCGGCTCACATCCTGTTCCCGCCCGCGAGGGGGAGGGGCCGCCTTCCGGCCGGCCCGCCTGCAAAGGGTTAAGGTTGCCGGCTCTGTGCCTCATGAATATTCACGAGGAGAAGGGGCGGGGTCTTCCGCAGGCCGCCGCCCACATTCCAAGCGCGGCCGAGACTTTTTCTCCCTTTTACAGCCACAGGGCTGGCGAGGCGTGAGAATCCGGAAGTGGTCCCGTTCGGTCTCCGATTGGTCAGACGACACGTTCCTATTTACATATGCAATGTGGGGCGGAGCTGTCTGGCGAGGTCACGTGGCCACCCACAAGTGAAGGCCGCGGCGGCGTGAGGGTGCGGCCGGAGCTCCAGTGGCGCAATCGGTTAGCGCGCGGTACTTATAAGACAGTGCTAGGCGGAGCCATGCCGAGGTTGTGAGTTCGATCCTCACCTGGAGCACTTTTTCTTTTCCCCTCTCTGGGACTCCGTTTTCCTCTGTGTGATGTTGTTGTGCCTGCTTCCGTTTCTTCCTTGGGCGACAGTGTTTGCGATCCAGGAATTTGCCCGAATCTTCCGAGTATTTAGATTTACAGGCATGGGCTGCCTCGCTCAAGTTTTCTTTTTTTGTGGGTCGTGGGGCTCGAGTTCTGGGCCTGGGCTCCGTCCCTGAGCTCTTCAGCTCAAGGCTACCGCCCTGCCCCTGGAGCCACAGCCCCCCCCCCCTTTTTTTTTTTTCCTAGAGATTAATTGGGAGGGAAATGGGGACAAAAAACACAAGAAGGGGTATCCGTGTGTGAGAAGCAGTGCATCCACCATCTGGCAACTGGAGCTGTAACCCCTCCATACCCTACCGCGATAATGAAAAATAAAAATTAAAGAAGAAAAGGCACTTTAGTGCCCGAGCTGGCTCTGCACCGCGATTCTCAGCTCGCAGCCCCCTGAGGTTACAGGCTGAGCCACTGCACCCGGCTCTGTTTTTCTGTTAACCTGGATTTCTTTTTTTTTTTTTTTTTAAGCTTTTACAACGTAAGTTAAAACGGATGAGACTCAACCAGGACACATCACGTAGAGGAACGGACGATTTCATCTGCATTTTCAGTTTTGTATGAAACCCTGTGGGCCGCCAGGGGGCAACATAGCCTCTCTCTACATGTTCTGGGCAGGGACTTCAAGGCGCAAATCGCAGTAGAAGACGGCAGTGTAGGAGTTTCAGTGTCCTCGGTCCTCTAACGGTGGCAGAGTGCTAGAAAAGTAAGATACACGTTTTATACTTTAGGTGGTCAACGTCACAAATAAAAATCTAAGGTCCTGGGGATGGGAAGCCGGAGGTGGTGTGGCAGTTACAGCTACTCAAGGCACCATTGGAGCAGAGACTGTAAGGAAGAGCTTGGGGTGGGTTGGTGTTTGAGACAGAAGAAGAATAGCCAGTGCAAAGGCCCTGTGGCAGTGGAGGGACAACCAGGCCAAAGTGATTTAGAGCAGGCAGGGAGAGCTTGGAGGGGAGGAGGTGGGAACTCTGCTGTGTGATGAGGACTTTGGACTTTGATTTTTTTTGGTAATCGGATTCTGGTATCCTAAGAGGCTTCCTTAGGGTGGGGGAGGAAGGAGGGGAACACAGAGACTCAGAAGGAAGCACAAATGGGAAGGATCAAGCGGATCTGAGGAGGGCCGGGCTCTAGCCTGGGCTTGCGGGACGGATTATAGATCTATAGAGCTGAATCAGAGCCGGTGGCTGGGGTCCTGGGTTATGGGTTTGACAGGTACGGTTGCTTTTGGGTGTCATTTTTGCCAGTCCCGGGGCTTGAACTCACGGCCCGAGCCCTGTCCCTGGGCCTTTTTGTGCCCAAGCCTAAACGCCCTACCATTGGGAGCCATGGCGCCACTTCTGGTTTTCTGGGGGCTTCTTGGGGGAGAAGAGTCTCTCGGACTTCCCTGGCTGGCTTTGAGCCGCGATCCTCAGATCTCAGCCTCCGCTGCGCCCAGCTTGGCGCTCTTGATGTGGGGGTGCCAGGGAACCCCCTGAGGCCCTCCCGTCACCGCGGCGCGTCGCAGCCAGGGGTTGGCCCCCGGAGGGAGCACCGTCCAAAAGGAACCACCTGGGCGCGCGCCCGGTGCGTCTCCGGCTTGGTGTCTCAACCTCCCGAAGGGAAGCCGGCCACTTCCTGGACGAGGAGACCAAAGGTCAGGGCTGGCCAGAGGAATGGGGAGCCGGAGCAGGGAGGCCCGGGGGAGCGAGGGGGGAGGGGAGGGGGCGCGGGGGGGAGGGGAGCACCGGCGGGGAGGAGGCCGACCGGCACAGGGGCGCGGGGCGGAGGGGGAGGAGGAAGGGAGGGGGAGGAGGAAGGGAGGGGGAGGGGGCGCGCGGGCGGGGCGGCTTCCGGCCGGGGTGACTCCCGACCCCGGGAAAGGGGATCCGAGACCCGATGGCCCCCCCCACCTTCCCCCCCCCCCCGCTCCTTCCCCCTGGATCCCACGCGAGTCGGGGCCGTGATCGCCGTGACTTCCCACCCCAGGACGTCGGCCTTTCGGGGTGACCCCGCCCCGCCCGCCCCGCGCGGGAACCGGCTCCCCGGGTTCCGTCCCGGGTTCCGTCCGGGCTGAGCTCACCGGCCCCGCCCCCCCAGGTGAACCGCCGGCCCGTGACGTCACTTCCTGCCAGGTAAGCGCCGCCGGCGGACTGGGATAAGACGGGGTCGGGCCAGGAAATGGTCTCCACGCGGATTCCTTTTATTTAAAAACCCCACCGCGCGCACAGACAGACATTGAGAGTAACAATATATATATATATATTACTTTATATATTATAGCATTGTCACAATAACACCGTTCCAATATTAGAAAAAGGAGACAAGGGAATCGGACGACCCTGTATATAAATACTATAAAACCTTAATTAGAATAAATAAAAGTCGTCATAAATAAAAAGGAAAAAAAAAGGGGGGGAGCAGGGGGGGGATCCCCCCTAGTGATGGGAGGGAGAATTTTGGCAATGGCTTTGGCTAGGCGCTTGAGGGACATCGTGAGCACCAGGATTCTCCCCAGGGGACACCTTGGGGGAGAATGGGAGAGGGGTGGCGAGGAGGCCAACTTCACAGCACGTACAATTCCGGGAGGCCAGCGTTGGGGTGGGAGAGGAGGGAGGGCTCACAGCCTCCTTCAGGCCCCCAGGAAACACTGGCGGCCTCCACACCAGCAGGCCGGCGCCGGGCCTCTGGGGACCTGCCCCAGATGTGGCACTGTCGGGGTGGGGGTTAATGCATTTCTTGGAATGTGGACAGAGGCGTCCTCCCCCCACCCCCAAGTTCCCACCAATGTCTTCCCGCTTGATTTCCAGCTCGGTGACTCGAGACAGGCATTTGTCACTCTGAAACCGAGATGCGATTGAAGATGGGGAGCCTCCGGGGGGCTGCTGGAGGCTGGGGTGGCCCAAAGACCCCAGCCTCAAAGACAGGCGAGTCGGATCCCCCCAGGCTGCTGCCACTGCTGGCGTAGTCGTCCGGGTCAGACCCCAGGGACTGTGCAGAGGGGCTGCGAGCCAGGCCCCCCAGGGGCCCCCAGATGGAGCCTGGGGTGGTCCTGCGGCAAGACGGGCAGCAGGAAGGGGCGGGGTCCCTGCGAGCTACCGGGGTGCCGGGGGCAGCCGAGAAAGCGGAGGGTGAAAGGGGCAGGTCCCCGGGTGGTGGCGGGGAGCTGGAGGGGGAGAAGGAGCAGGAGGACAGGGAAGGGCCCACCAGGCCGGGCGGTGGCGAGGCCCGGCGGCCGGAGGGCAGGCCCGAGTAGCTGAGGCTCTGGCGCAGCATGTGCGGGTGGCCTGGGGCAGCCAGGTCCTCGTCCGGATGGTGGATGAAATGACATCGGGAGCCGTAAGGGCAGCGGCCCTGGAAGTAGAACTTGTGGCACAGCTCCGTCTTGTACTTGGGGTGGCGGTTGGCCTGGCGCAGCTCGCCCAGGCCGTGCGCAAACTGGCATTTGGCCCCGTAGCGACAGCGCCCGCTCTCAGAGAAGGTCCGGCAGAGCTCAGTCTTGTAGCGAGACGAGGTGGTCAGGGTGGCAGGCGGTGAGGTGGGTGAGGGTGACAATTCGGGGCCCGGGCGAGGAGCCAGGGGTGCAAAGCCAGGGGGTGGGGGCACCCAGTGACAGCTTCGGCCCTCGACCAGACTGGTGGACCGGCCAGGCAGGCGAGAGCCCACCACCCCCGGCAGGCTGGTCTCCGGTGAATTCAGGCTCCAGAGCGCCGGGGACTCGGTCCCTCCGTGGTCGGACGAAAGCAGGTCGGGGCTCAGCGACCGGAGGCTCTGTGGGTGCAGGGACTGGTTAGGACACCCCAAGAAGAAAAGAAAAAAAGGCCAAGCTGCCGCCCCGCCCCGGCTGCAGGACACTTCCCCAAGCCTGTCAGGCCGGTTTGTGGGCTCCCGGGCCGAGCCCCACCCAACCTCACCACCCCCTAAGGGTTCCAGCTCCCCGATGATTCAGAGCGGAGGTGAAACCCATCTAGAAGGATCGAGGAATTCCCAGCTCCCCCTCCTGAGAGATCGAGGCGGGGGGGGGGTCCTCTTCCATAGTCACACTCCTGCCCCCCCCAGTGTCGAGCCGCTGGGGGCCTCTCCCCCCCCCTCGCCCGGAGACGACGGAGCACCAGGCTCCCCACAGTTTCAGAACCGAAAACAAAGTGGACCCTGGAGCCCGGATCTCTTTCTGACTTTAGGAAATCGCTGATCGGAGGCCAAAGTCAATGCCCGCCCCACCCCTACCCTTGACACTTCGACCGCTCAGCGCGGGGGGGGGGGGGGAGAAGGGGAAAAAAAAGAGAAAAGAAAAACAAAGTCGCCCTCAGCACTTTCAGGGAGAGCCGGGGTGAGGATCCACTTCCGCCTCCAGGCAGCCCTACTTTTGAACCCTACATTGGCGCCGGCTTTCCAGCTCCAGGATCATTCTCTCCCCTCGCCCACGTCCCCTGGGATCCAGGGTCTGGGCCGAGATCTCCCCTCACTCCGTCCTCAGGACTTGGCGGGGTTCAATGGTCCAGTTTCACCAAGTTGGGTCTGATAAAGGGCAAGGAGGGCATCCCCTTGCTTTCCCCCCCCCCCCAACTCCCCTAAGTTGGCAGCCCTAGAGAATCATCAGGGAAGCGTGGCTCCCCAGGAGTGCCGGCGATCGATACTGACCTCGTAGATAGCAGAGAGATCCATGGTTGGCTCGAGCGGCCGGGGAAACGGAGGAAGCCAAAAAGTCCCAGCGCTGTAATCAGGCTGCAGGGGAACTGGGAACGCCGGCCTTTTATAGTGGGCCGAGGGGGCGTGGCCGTCCCGAGGGGGCGTGGCCTCGGGCGAGGCCGAGGGGGCGCTTCCCGGACGCTCGCCCGCGGCCCAGCCCGCCGGGCTACTTACTAGTTCCGCCCGCCCCCGGCTAGCTGACACTGAACTTGGCTTGGGGGGCTGTGAGGGGCCCAGGAGGTGGGGCGTGGCTTGTGCGTGCGTGTGTAAGGGTTGTCTGCTTAGTTTTTAAGGTTGGAGGCTGAAGAGCAAAGGGAACTAGGGCAGAGGTGGGGCGGCTTGGGGGTGGAGGTGAGGGGTGGGGGGGGGCGGAGTGCAGGTCTCCCAGGCAGTCGACCTGGGCAGAGTCCACAGGGGCGTGGGCTTATGTCACACAGACCCACAGACCTGGGTGGGAAAATGACATAACTGGAGAGAAAGGCGTAAAAGAGAGGGAAAATGCTAGACACACACACACACACACTCAACTAAGCTACTTAACCAGGAGAGGGCATGATTTAGGGGAAGTGAGTAGAGTTCCAGGAGAAACTGGGAGGAGGAAGGGTGGAAGGGGGTAGAGGAATGAAGCAGGGCAGGACTATCTTAATAATAATCTGGGGTCTGGAGCCAATGGTTTAAGCCTGTAATCCTGGCTACTCAGAAGGAAGGGATAGGAAGATCCTAGGTAGAAGCTAGCCTGGGCAAGAAAGTCTGAGACTTTTATCTCTACTAAACTATCCCCAAAAGACAGAAGTGATAGAGCCTTAGCCTTAAGCAAAAAGTTAAAAGATAGGGCCTAAAGGACCAGGAGTTTAGCCTAGTGATAGAGTGCTTGTCTAGTATGCATGAAGCCCTGAGTTTGCTTCCTTGGCACACATACACACACATACATACATACATACATAGGTGGATAGTGCCTGAGTTCAAGCCCAGGACAGGCTCTCTCATACACCATACAACCTAGGGGAAAAAAGAGAAAGGACACTTGCAGAAAGACAACCCCAAGGGCCTGAGGGAGGGTTTGTCCTCTAAGACTTTTTTTGGGGGGGGTTGGGGGGTTTTGAACTCTGGGCCTGGGCACTGACCCTAAGCTTTTCAGCTCAAGGCTACTGCCCTAGCCCTTGAGCCACAGCCCCACTTCAGGTCTTCTAGTGGTTAATTGGAGATAAGAGTCTCACGGACTTTAGTCTTTAGTGCCTGAGCTGACTTCCAACTGCAGTCCTCAGACCTCAGCCTCTTGAGTAGCTAGAATTACAGGCACAAGCACCGCACCCAGCTTCCAAGACTTCTTAAAGAGAGATCTGGACTACCCTTCCAATCCTGCTTTCTTTGGGGGTGAGGTACAGGATAATATTAAGTGTGTGTGCGTGCGTGTGCGTGCACACGCGCCTGTACTGGGACCTGACCTCAGGGTACAGTAGTACTCTGCCACTTGAGACATTGCTCCACTTCCAGCTTTTTGTGGTTAATTGGAGATAAGAGACTTCAAACCACCATCCTTCGATCTCAGCTTCCCCAGTAGATGCGAACCACGGATGCCTGGCTTTAGTAAGAGTTGTAAGGGACTCATTCTAACCCCTCAAACCTAACACTGTTAAGAAATGGTACTTATACCAATATTCTGTGTGCCCACTTAAGAGATGGTCAAGTTACTTTTTTTTTTTTTTTTTGTCAGTCCTGGGCTTAAGCTCAGGGCCTGAGCACTGTCGTTGGATTTTTCTCAAGGCTAGAGCTCTACCACTTGAGCCTCAGCACCACTTCTGGCTTTTTTTCTATGTATGTGGTACTGAGGAATCGAACCCGGGTCTTCGTGCATGCTAGGCAAACACTCTACCACTAGGCCAAACTCCCGGCCCCTACGGTCGTTACTCTTATTCCAGCTACTGAAAGATAGCAGCAGCCTAATCTTGGGGCCTTAAATCAGAAGGTTTCTCCTCTGAGAAAACTCAAATTTGGAACAGTGAAAGTTTTTATTATGGAGGAAGATGGCTGGTTTAACATGGAAGAAATAGGCCACCCTCAACGTTTAAAAAAAAAAAGTGACAATGCTGCTACCAAAGTTTAAATTTTACAGGATCATTCCCTAGCTTTGCCATTTTTTTTTTTTCTTTTTTTGGACAGCGTTTTGCTATGTAGTTTAGACTGGGCCTGTCCCACAGAAATCCTCCAGCGTCAGTCTCCAGTGTGTACCACCAGGCAAAGGCTGTTAAGAATTCAGTTGCCTAAGGGGATCTGGATGAGCTTTGTTTGAAAAAAAGAAGCAGCAGAAATGATGGCCACAAAACAGAGACAAGGCTGTAAGCGTTCATCCTTTTGCAGTGTTTGCTGGGGGGCTTGTATTGAGGTGTGGAGATTCAGGCCAGAATCCTAGCTGATATGCTTAGGTCTCAAGGAGGAGAAGGGGGAAAGCCTGACGCAAGGCTTCTTGGGGACCTTCCTGGGGTTGGTCCCGTGAGCTGGGCGGACCACAGGCCGCCTTGGCACGGTTGTGGCCTCCTGCTTGCCTGTGACTCACAGACGGGGAGAGGGGGAGGGGGCCTTCCTGGAAGCCATGACGGGGGAGGCAGGGCCCCGACACCCCAGTTCCTCTCTGGTAACCAGGGCTCCAGTCTGTTGTAAACACAGCCTTGGGGACAACTAGGGGAAGGGGGAGGGGGCGGGAGGGCCCAGGGAACTTGCCTTTTTTGCCCAGCCTCCAAATTATCTGATAGGAAAAACTAAAAAAAAAAAACCACAAAACTGGGAGGAGCCTGGGAGCCTTGCTGATCCGCTCTGGTTCTGGTTCCAATCCCGCTGAGCCATGCCAGATTTGATTCCCTGGAGACTGAGAAATTCCCACTCCTGACTCAACCAGGGGGCCCCTTCTCCCCCTCTCCTCTCCCTCTGCTGAGTCATGGAGACCTGGGCTGGGAAGCTGGGGATTGGGTCCCCCTCCAAGGTGCTGGGGGGGGGGTTAATTCACCCCCCCCCCGAAAAAGACTGGGATTCAGGAAGCAAAATGCCACCTGCATTCCACACAAGGTCCAGTTCCCCGTCTCCTCTCTCTGAGCCGGGGGCCTGGGCCTCCAGCCCTCCCTCAGGACCCCCACCCAGCCTCTCCTGCCTCAGCCCAGGGTCCAGCTGCCTGGCCTCCTCCCTCAGACTTACAGGTCCAGACCTTAGCCCTCCAGCCTCACCTCCAGGAGTCCAGGCCCCAGCCTCTCCCCTCAGACCCAGGGGTCTAGACCTCAGTTTCTCCTCTTTCTTTATTCAGCCAGTCCCCAGGCTTTGTCCTTGAGCTTCTTTTTGTTCAGGGCTAGCACTCTACCCCTTGAGTTAAAGTGCCACGTCTGGCTTCTGTGTATGTGGTACCGAGAACTCGAACCCAGGGCCCCATGCCTGGCTAGGCAAGCTCTCTATCCACCCAGCCTCTCCTGGATCAGATCCAGGGCACCCGACCCCAGCCTCCTCCCTCCGAGGGGGGGTCAGGCCCTCCTGCCCAGGTGCCCAGGCCAGGAGGAAGCTCGGGCGGCCTGTCTCCCCCTCCCCAGCCTCCGACGCCGGCCAGCGGGGAAGCCCGAGGGCCGGGCCGGGAAATCCCTCTGGAATGACGGCGAGGAAGGGGCCAGGCGGGGCCAGGCGGGGCCAGGCGGGGCCGCAGGGCCTGCGAGGTGGGGGCTGGAGGAGGGAAAGGGGCGGAAACCAGAGAGGCTAAAAATACTGCGAGCACTTCCGGCCGCGGGGGGGGGAGGGGGAGCAGGGCGAGCAGAGTTTCCAGAAAAACAAGCGGGGACGGGAAACGCGGGGGTGTGGGAGCCCATGCGCCCCGGGGGTGATGGGGAGCCGAGGGTGGGGACCCGCGGCTGAGCCTGGGATTGCCTGGGTTTGTTGGTGGGGAGGTGTGCACTCCCCGGGGGAGGGGGGGGACAGTGGGAGCCCCCAACTCGGGGGTGGCTGGGTGTGCGATCGGGAGGGGACACGAGTGGGCCCCCATGTCCAGGAGCGCACAGAGCCCCCAGGGTGGCCTGTGCCACCAGAGTTCTACCAGCACAACTCCAGGTGGCACTCAGGGGCGGGGCACCCCCCCCCCCTTGCTCATCTGTATACGGGGATCTGGGGTGACAACAGTGCCTTTGAATTGTGGCTAAGGGACGAGCTGAGCACCCTACCTTCCCAGCACCGGGCATGGCAGTCACAGCTGTGTTTGAGTGTGTGCAGCTCCTCGCACGTGTCTGTCTGCGTCCCTGCCTGTGGGAGGGGCAGAGGCCTCGTGTATGTATATGTGTGTGAGAGAGAAGCGAGACAGACTGCATTGTAGGCCCGCTGTCTGGATGTGGTTCCAGTCACACGTCTGAACTTTGGTGTCTGACGTCAGTAGCAGCAGCCAAGACACACGGGGATGGATGATGGCAGATGATCATGCTCACGCTGCCACTCCCGCCACCACCCCCCTCCAGTGTCACCTCCCTTGCTCAAGTGTCTGTGGGCACAGCAGAAGTGTACACAACACAGGCACCTGTGACATTGTGGCGAGGCTCAGGTCTTATCTGTGCCCCCAGCCAATCAGGCCTCGGCTGCCACAGGCTGGGGGCAAAGGCTGAGTCAGCTCCCTCCGTGCTGGGCAAAGTCTGCTGATGGGGTGAAGAGATAGCGGGTTAAGTGGTGGTTAGAGGGCTGTTTGTGGATCCTCCTTGTTGGCTGGCTTTCTTAAAGGGCTTGGGGGGCTGATCCTGGGATCTGATCTGTCCTGAGACTCTTATCTCCAATGAACCACCAGAAAGCCAGAAGTGGTAGAGCCCTAGCCTTGAGCAAAGGAGCTCGGGGCCATCTAAGAGCTCCGGTTCTCCACGACAGGAAGGCCTTCCTCTCCTCCTTTGTCCCTTCCTCAAAGCCCATTCTTTGTTTCAACTCCACAGCACATTCCCATCTCAGAGCCTGTGCTCTGCAGTTCCCCCTCTGGAATGTTCTGGCCCTGGATGTCGACATGACTCAGTCTCGTTACTTCGGGTCTGTTCCATGACCTTCTCAAGTCTTCCTTCAACTGTAGGGATTATTTCAAAAAGAACAGCCTGGCACTGGAGGTTCCCACCTAGCTACTATAGACCTGAAGATCAAGGTGACTATGGTTTGAGGCCAGCCATGGGGCAGGGTGGGGGAAGTGGGGTTAGTGACCTCTCCATCTCCATAGAGAAAAATCTGGCTGTCCTCCCAGCTGCTGAAATCAGGAAAAGCACAGTTCTAAGTCAGCCCAAGTGAAAGTGGGGGACTGTGTATAGCAAAAAAGCTGAACATGGTAGGGTGGGTATACCTGTTATCACAGGGTGGCCGATAGCAATGTAGTAGGATGACAGTCCATCCAGACAAGCCTAAACCAAGTGAGAGTCTATCTTAAAAACAAGCAGAGCAACCCAGCACTGCTGCTGGCTCATGCTTTATAATCCTAGCCACTCAGGAACCCAGGGTATGGAACCATCCTCTTGGGTGCTGGGATTTTATAGGCATGGTATCACACTCAGGTATGAATTTTTTTTGCATCTCTTGAGCTACCTTTAATCCTAAAAAAATTTCTTGTGCCATCTTTTTTTTTTCTGGTGGGTCCTGGGGCTTGCACTCGGCCTGGGTGCTATCCCTCAGCTCTTTCAGCTCAAGGCCACCATGCTAACCTTTGAGCCAAGCCCCACTTCCCATTTTCTAGAGGTTAATTGGAGATAAGAGTCTCAGGTCCTTTTGTGCTAGAGCTGGCTTTGAAACTCGATCCTCAGATCTCAGTCTTCTGAGTAGCTAGGACTATAGGTGTGAGCCACTTCACCCAACTTTTGATTTTTCCCCCCCCTCCAATACAGCTAACAACATGGCATCCTCGTTAGAAGATGAGCTCCAAGCCAGGTTTTGGTGGCTCATGCCTGTTATATTTGCTACTCAGGAGACTGAGATCTAAGGATTACAATGCAAAGCCAGCCTGGGCAGCAGAGTCTGTGAGATTCATCTCCAATGAACCATCAAAAGCTGGAAGTGGAGCTGTGGCTCAAGAGGTAGAACCCCAGCCCTGAGCACAATATGAACTCCAGGAGTACAGGGTTGTCTCTCACTGGGCAGGGCTTGGCCCACAAAGAAACTTGGCAATGGTTGAATGAACATAGTTTTGCCCTATATTCCATTGTGGAAGTGTGCAATGTACACCCGTCACGCTGCTACCAACGGTGGCACTGGATATGGCTTTTGTTTGGGTCTGGGACATCCGACCTGTGCTTGTGTCATGGTGATTTGGCTCCTAGATCCAGCCAGCTGTGCCCATCTTCTGAACGTACCCATAGACCAACGCATCCCTGCCGGCACATTTTGTGTGTGCCAGCTAGATGCTGGCAGCCTCTGCTGGGGGAAGAGCTCATGTGTTTTTTTAGTCGTTTTGCCAATCCTGGGGCTTGAACTAAGGGCTTGAGCTCTATCCCGGGGTCTCTCTGTGCTCCAGGCTAGTGGTCTACCACCTGAGCCACAGCACCACTTCTGGCTTTTTCTGAGTGATTTATTGGAAATAAATCACTTATGGACTTTCCTGCCTGTAATCTTCAAATCTCAGTCTCCTGAGTAGCTGGGATGACAGGCCCGAGCCAGCTTCAAGTGGGAGGGTGTTTTTTTTTGGGGGGGGGGGGGAATGAGCACTGTCAGAAATATCACTTTATGGCCTGGAGAATAACGTAGTGGTGCTTGCCTAGCATGCACGAAGCCCTGGGTTCCATTCCTCGGTACCACATACTCAGAAGCCTGAAGTGGTGCTGTGGCTCAAGTGGCAGAACACTAACCTTGAGCAAAAAGTGTCCAAGGACAGTGCTCAGGCCCTGAGTTCAAGCCCCAGGACTAGAAAAAAAAATACCACTCTGTAATTAGGGATTATATGTGGCTAAGGAGAGATGTCCAGGAGACAAGGACTGGTCAGTTTGTGACACCTGGGCTCGACTGTAGCTCCATTCTACCACATACACACTGGGTGATGCTGTAAAGATGCTGTTTGAGGTAGGGCCTCCCTAATAGCCCAGGTTGGCTTTGAACTTGCAGTCTTCTCATGATGACAATTCACAACAAATTGACTTTTCTAGGTGAGGCGGATGGGGACTGATTTCACCGAACAGAAAGAGAACGAAGGCTTCTTTCTAAGGAAGACACTTCATCAGATGGCACCAGCCCATATCCCTCACCATTGTGGGCTTCAAGCTCAAGAGGTCCAGAGTTCAGTTACAGACATGGGGGTCTGGGGTGGGAGGCTACTTGGTTGGTGACATGGGGACCAGGGCATGGAAGGTGCTGGGCAGGACAGTTACCCAACCAGCTGAGTCACTCACACAGGCTGACAGCTGGGCCTGGGCGGGCAGCTCTGTGGAGCACTTGCCCAGGCCTGAAGGCCATGGCTGAGCTCCCTGAAACTGGCGGGGAAGTAGGGGTGCTGGTGGGGCCCTGCTTCCCGGAGTCGGGTTCTTCCCCAGGACAGAGAGTGATTCACCCTGCCAGCGCCTTTTCACTTCTCCTTTGGGGCTAAAAATACAGAGACCCAGGCGTCCATCTGGGCTGGGCCTCCCCACACATTACACAATGTGCCTCACTGGAGTTCTGCTGACGCGGGGGTACGGGCGGGGGCCCCAGCCGCTCCCCTTATCAGCAGTGCAGAGGTCAGGGCTGAGAACCCTCACTTCTCCTTCCCTGGGCCAGGAACCCCAGGACAGTTTAGTTACATGGGATGGGGGTGGGGGGCAGAGCTTAGTTGTGGCACCTGAAAGGAAGCTCATCTCCCAGTCCCAGGGAAGGGTGGGGCAGAAGATGGAAAATGGGGACTGGTAGAGAGAGGTAGGGAGACAAGATTGTGAGGGCAGACACAAATATTGGGTAGAGACAGGAAGACAGAAGGAGGTTGACGAGGAACAGCTAAAAAGCAGCAGACACACAAAAGGACTGAGAAAGGCTGAGCCAGGGCATTGTCCCCCCGCCAGATTGGGGGAGGGATGCACCCCAAGAACACAACAGATCATCAAGTTGCCTGTTCAAAGTCCAGGGTAGGCCGGGGAGGGAAGCAGAGGCCTAGGCAGAGGCGAGGTTCCACCCTTGGTCAGGATGTGGTCTCTGCTGCCCTCTGCTGGCCAGAGGGTGCTAGGCAGGAAGAATCAGACACGACAGCTTTGGCTTAAGGTTTCCCTCTTTATTCTCCATGCCCTCCCGAAACCCACCTCCCCACCTACCACAAGCAGCTTCACTGCTCACCCCAAACCTCAGAGGGGACCCCCAGGTCCAGGAGGTGGTGCTGGCGTTTTGCCCGTGACCTTGTTGGCACAGTCCAGCAGGGCAGTATGAATGTCCTTGGCACAGGCGATCTGAGCCTTGATGACTGCCAGGTACTGAGGATAAGGCAGGCTGTCCGGCTGCACAGCATCAGGCTTGGTGGCCGTGGGCACCAGCGTCGGAGAGTGTTTGGCACTGTCACAGCTCTGGGAAAGGCACTCGTGTGCCAGGCGCTGTCAGAAGGCAAGCAAGGGCCCAGCATCAGCCTTGCTCCAGGCACGTGTAGTGACCTACCCCAACCCCAGGTGCCAGCCTGGGCCTTCCTGGCTTCTGGCGTGGGAAGTAGTAATGCTGATTAGTGGCACATGACCTGGGGCACCTCAGTTTCCCCTTTTGGAAAATGGGTTTAGTAATCATCTCTTTCGACACAGCATGGGTTTCAGCGATGTGCAGAAAAGTTAGGGATCTGCTTCCTGTCCTAACCCAAAGCTTGGTGGCATTGGCAGTGACTTTCCTGATGTCACTAGTTTAGGTTCTCTTCTTCCTCTAGCTGCTACTTCTATAGGTAATTTTCTTTTCTTTTTTCTTTCTTTCTTGCTTTTTTTTTTTGGTGGTCATGGGGCTTCAACTCAGGGTATGGGCGCCTTTGCCCAGGGCTAAGGCTCTATCACTTTGAGCCACAGCTCCACCTCTGGTTTTCTGGTGGTTAACTGGATAAAAGTCTCAGGAGGTGGGCAGTGGTTCACGCCAGTAATCCTAGCTACTCAGGAGGCTGAGATCTGAGGATCAAGGTTCAAAACCAGCCTGGGCACAAAAGGACCTGAGACTCATCTCCAATCACTAGAAAAGAGGAAATGGGGCTATGTGTGGCTCAAGGGGTAAGGTAGAAGCCTTGAGCTGAAGAACTCAGAACAGCAACTAGGACCAGAGTTCAAGCCCCATGACACCCCTTTCCCCTCCACACACACAGAGTCGCAGGGACTTTCCTGTCCAGGCTGGCTTGGAACCCTTATCTTCAGATCTCAGCCTCCTTCGTAGATAGGATTAGCAATGTAGGCCTGAGCCTCTGGCACCTGGCATCTAAGCACTTGTCACAATTCCCAAGTTCAGCTCTCCCTCTCCACATTCTCTCAGAGGTGGGGCAGGACAGGAGGGACATGACATCTAGTCACCTGGTCCCCAACCTCCTAGTTGCTCCCAGGCCCCCACCTCCAGAGCCCTAGGGCCTGATCCTGCAGCAGCCAGCCCTTCAGTCTGGTACAGGCTTAAGGAAGCCCCTGCATTCCTCTCTGTCTTTCCCCTCACCTGAGGCCCTGCCCTGGCTGCTCTTTGGGATTCTACCTCCTTTTTCAGCCCTTCTTGCACACATACACTATTTGTCATTTGTGAGAGGCAGTGGCTTAAAAAGCAAATAGGTCCATGTCGTCCTCTGTTGGAAAGCCTTCAGGGATCCCCAGGACACACAGGGTTATATTCAAACTACTCAGCCAGGTTGACTTTCTCATCATTCATGCCTGGTGGGAGTTTAAAGCACACCCCCCCCCCCACTCTTCTACCCCTAACAGCTTAGAATGAAGATGATGCCAAAGGAAATTAGGGTACAAACTTCCCAGGTGTGATGGTGCTGAGATTCTCCTCCAACTCCATTCTCAAGGCGCATAGATCCGCCTGTCTGATCTGAAGCTCTTACTCTCCTCTGTTCTATGTTCTAGTCTTTCCATCCATAGTCTTTTCTGAGTCACTTTTTTTTTTTTTTTTTTTTGGTTGGTCATGGGGCTTGAACTTGGGGCCTGGGTGCTGTCCCTGAGCTCTTCAGCTCAAGGCTGGCATCTTACTCCTTGAGCCATAGCGCCACTTTGTTTTCTGGTGGTTAATTGGAGATAGGAGTTTCATGGTCTTTAGTGCTTGGGCTGGCTTAGAACCTGGATCCTCAGAGCTCAGCTTCCTGAGTAGCTAGGATTACAGGCATGAGTCACCACACCTGGCTTTTTTTTTTTTTTTTTTTCCCCAGTCGCAGGGCCTGAGCACTGTCCTTGGGATTTCTCAAAGCTAAAGCTCTACCACTTGAGCCACAGCACCATTTCCAGCTTTTCTTCTTTTCTTTTTCTTTTTTTGACAGTTATAGGGCTTGGACTCTGGGCCTGGGTGCTGTTCCTGAGCTCTTCAGCTCAAGGCTACTGCCCTACCCCTTAAACAGTGCCACTTCCAGTTTTCTAGTGGTTAAATGGAGATAAGAGTCTCATGGTCTTTAGTGCCCAGGCTGGCTTTGAACTGCCTCTTGAATAGCTAGGTTTATTGGCATGAGCCACCGCACCCTGCTCCAGCTTTTTTTCTATGTATGAGGTAACAAGGAATCAGACCTGGGTCTTCATGCATGCTAGTCAAGCACTCTACTACTAGGCCACATTCCCAGGCCCTGAGCCACTCTTTGTGTGTCTGCAGCCATTCTAGCCCCAACCCCTGCTTCCACCTCCCTTTCATTCCTTCTTTTTTGTGTGTGTGCCAGTACTGAGGCTTGAACTCAGAGATTGAATGTTCTCCCTTGGATTTTCCCTTTCAAGGTTGATGATCTACCACTTGAGCCACATCTCCACTTCTAGCTTTTTGCTGGTTCACTGAAGTGTCACAGACTTTTCTGCCTAGGCTGGCTCTGAACCATGATCCTCAGATCCCAGCCTCCTGAGTAGCTAATGTTACAGGTGAGCCATCAGGGCCCAGCTTTTGCCTTCCCTTCATAGTACTCACTGCACTGAGCTGTTCTCATTTGCACTCCACTGCAAAGCTGTAAAATCAGGAGTTGGAGCCGGGAGCCACTGGCTGATGCCTGTAATCCTAGCTACTCGGGAGGCTGAGATCTGAGGATCAAGGTTGGAAGCCAGTTTGGGCACTAAAGTCCGTGAGATTCTTGTCTCCAGTTAACCACCAAAAAATCAGAAGTAGCACTGTGGCTCAAGTGGTAGAGAGCTAGCCTTGATCTGAAAAGCTCAGGGACAGTTCCCAGGCCCAGAGTTCAAGCCCCATGACACACACACACACTCTCTCTCTTACACACTTACACACACACACACAGAGTCAGGCACCACTGTTTCCCCAGCCCCCAGCATCAGGTGTGGCTCAGAGGTGACCAGTGAGGGAGTTGACTGAACACTCAGGGAAGGGCACAGGGTGTTGGTGTGGTCAATAGTGTCCAGAAGGCAACTTACCAGGCAGAGTTCCAGCTGGTCACACAGTGCATAGAACTCTTCCAGAGACTTGTCAAAGCGCTGTATGGGTCCATCGCTGCTTTTTCTATAACCAGAGAGAAACGGATGACAGAAGGGCTGTCCAGTCTCTGCAACACTAGTATCCACCATCCAGTGTCTGTCAGTAAATCATGCTCAGGGTATCTAGGCAGAACTTAACAACAGGAGGGGTAGGGCATGGGGTGGGGGAAGTTTCTAAGGATGGGGTGATAGAATAATCTAATACTCTTTCCTCAAAACCTGTCATTTGTAGAGTTCTATCTCTGGGCCGATTACAACGTTCCACTTAGAACCTGGAGCCTCATTCTGGGATTGCCTCCATGCCTCCCCCTCCCCTTGCCAGGCCCCCTGAACCACCCAGCCCATCCTTCCTGGGTTTTAAGGAAGCTTCTGTACTCCCATTCGTCCTTCCCTTTCCTCATGGTCCTGTCCTGGCTGCCTCCTTGGGCTCCCACCTCCAGGTATGAAGCTCCTAAGTTCACAGTGAGAGGCACACCAAATGGTGGATGGGATTGGCACTTACTGTCCATTGTCAATGTTGGTGTTCTGAATCAAGTTCTGGGCTGCAACCTTCATCAAGGTCTGTTAAAAAAAGAAGAAGAAGAAGACAGGGCTGGGGATGTGGCTTACGGGTAGAGTGTTTGCCTAGCATGCATGAAGCCCTGGGTTTGATTCCTCAGTACCACATATATAGAAAATGCCAGAAGTGGTGCTGTGGCCCAAGTGGTTGAGTGCTGGCTTTGAGCAAAAGAAGCTCAGGGACAGTGCCCAGTTGTTTTGTTTTATTGTCAGCCCTGAGTTCAAGCCCCAGGGCCGACAACAAAACAATAATATGGATGTAGGAACAAATCTTAGAGCTATGTGTTTCGGAGACCCACATAACCTCAGGCCTTCTCTTCTCCTCCTGTCAGTTGTAGAATGTCAGGGATCCCACTGCCTTGACAGTCCCCAACAGCATTTTCCCAGAGGCCTGTCCTCACCTTGGCTTCTCATCTGTAACATCCGGACATGTCCCTTATCCACCAATCATGGGCAGGGCAGAATCTCTGTACAGTCTAAGGGTAGGACCAGAACCCAGTTTCTCCCTTAAAAATCTCTTTACCCCTCAAGGGGCCGGGAGTCTGGTCTAGTGATAGAGTGCTGGCCAAGCATGCAAGAAGACCCGGATTTGATCCCTCGGTACCACATACATAGAAAAAAGCTAGCACTGGTATCGTGGCTCAAGTGGTAGAGCTCTAGCCTTGGGGGAAAAAAAAACAAAACTCAAGGACAGTGGTCAGTCCCTGAGCCCAAGCCCAGGTCTGACCCCCTCCCCCCGCAAAAAAAATCTCTTTATCCCTTAAAATCCCAGTCAGTCAATCTGTCTCCACAGCTGCAAAAATTCCCTTTTCTGGGGTTTGGTTTCAATCTCACAACCATAAACAAGTTTGCCCGACGCTGGTGGCTCGCTTTCTGGAATGTTAAGTTAGCTTCTCTGAAGGCAGAGACCTGAGGCTTACAGTTCAAAGCCAGCCAATTAACCAACGAAGAGCCAGAAGTAGGGATGCGGCTCCAGTGGTACAGGGCTATAGCCTCGAGAGGAAAAGATCAGGGGCAGCCCTCAGGCTCTGAGTTCAAGCCCCAGCACCGACACAAACAGGTCTCACCCACGTCCTGCCCACGATTTCCCCCTCAACAGCTCCTCAGCAGGCCTCCCTTGGACTCAGACAACCCGAAAACCGCTGGCTCCCCATCCACCCATCCATCCATCACCTGTAGACTCTCCTTCAGCTGCGGGATGAGCATCTTATACCGCTGCACTGGGTCGAAGTCCTGCTGCTGCTGCTGCAGGAGCCCGCTCTGGGCCGGCCCCACCAGTTGCGTTGGGGGCTGCGGCTGCTGGGGACCCGGGCCACCGGTAGAACCCGGGCCCGCCACACCTGCCCCTGAAGCAGCCGCGGAAGCTTGCTGCTGGGGAGCAGCCATGTTTGCGGCTGGAGATTGCCGGAAGTGCGTCACGAGCCGCTGTGTCTCCCGCGTTTTCCGGGAGTTATCCCCGCCTTCCAGACCCTTTAACCAATCAACGGAGTAGGCGTTGCTCCACCTTCACGAATCTCCAACCGGATTCCAGGACTGGGAAATCCACCCGCCAATCACAAGAGGGTTTCCTTGGTAGCACCACGCCCCTTTATCCCACAGCTAGCCAATGAGCGGAAGGCTCTAATCCGGACTCGATTTCCCGAAGGACTCGAGGCCTGACGAGAGCCGTCCGGGCCCTCAGAGTCTCGGCGGCGGTTGGTGACGCCAGAGCTGTGGGTTCGTCCGTCCGAGGCGCCGCCGGCGAGTTCCCCGGAACGTGAATCCCTCTCTTCTGCACCCCGCTTCCCAGCCTTTCCCGCGGAGGGCCTCGCCTCCGGCCCAGCGGCCACCTCAGCCGACACGCCCCTCGGCGTCCGCCTTCGGCGCAGCCAGGCCGCTGTCGCCGCGTCGCCATGGCTCCCACCATCCAGACGCAGGCCCAGCGAGAGGATGGCCACAGGTAGCCGACCTTCCAGTTTCCAGCGGGGCTTCCGCGATGCTGGTGGTGGGGGGGGGGGACACGCATGGGACGTCCCTGCGGTCTGTGACGTCAGGGGCCCCCTTTCCGAAGGGGACGGGTTGGAGGGGGTGCGGGGGGACTCGTGGCGCGGCCAGCCTGTGCCTTCCCCCGCTACTGAGTTTGGGAGACCTCGATCGTGCCGGGGGGAGCCTGTTCCAGAAGGTTTATGAAAGCACCGGGGCGGCATTCGGCCCCCGGCCGCCCCGCGGAAAGGGGCGCTCGCGCAGGATCGGGGCGCGCAGCTCCGTCCACCGAGGCCCCAGCTCTGGTCGCATGGTACCTTGTGGAAGCTTGGACCTCACCGTCTTTTTTTTTCTCTCTCTTTTGCCGGTCCCGGGGCTTTTTAACTCTTGAGCCTGGGCTCCGTCCCCTGAGCCTCTTTTTGTGTTCCAGGTGAGGGCGCTACTTACTGGAGCCACAACTTCACTTCTAGCTTTTTGTTGTTGTTTTGCCAGTCCTGGGGCTTAGGACTCGGGGCCTGGGCACTGTCCTTGGGCTCTACCACGTACTTGAGCCACCACACCACTTGCAACTCTGTGTATGTGGTACCCAGGGCTTCGTGCATGCTAGGAAAGCACTCGGCCACTAGACCACACTCCCCGACCTACACTTATGGCTTCCCCCGCACCCCCCTCTTGGAGTAGTTTATTGTAGATAAGTGTCTTATGGACTTTCCTTAAGCCCAGGCTGGCTCTCAACCATGATCTTCAGATCTCGGCCTACTCAGTAGCTAAGATGACAGGCCTGAGCTGTCACCACCCAATTCTCACTGTCTTTTTTTTTTTTCCCCCCCACCAGGCCCAATTCCCACCGGACTTTGCCTGAGAGGTGAGTTCCCAAGTCATTTCCAGTGAGTGGTGGGAGCAGTGGTGGGGCACAGAACCCCCCCCCCTGCTTTAAGAAACATGAGCCCAAGCTGGCTTCAAACTCATGATGCTTCCTTAACTTCCCTGGTGCTGGAATTACAGGCACCCACTACACCACCTAGCAGAGGGGGGTCAGCAGGGTCTAGTTTTGAGCCACTGTTTTCCTAGGTCTGGAGTGGTTTGCCGAGTCAAGTACTGCAATAGCCTTCCTGACATCCCCTTTGACCCCAAGTTCATCACCTACCCCTTCGACCAGAACAGGTGAGCGTAAGGTCAAGGATGGGCAAACTACTAAAGAAGCGCTTTAAAGGTAAGGACTGCTGGTCTCTTTGAGTCCTTTCTCCTCGGGCTAACAATGAATGGAGCAAGCAGCCTCCCAGTCCCTTCCCCCTAGGGAGCCAGCCTTAAGAGTCTAATCCTGGGAACATTTCATGCTGTAGCAGGTTAGCTTCTGGGAAGCAGAGGCATGAAGGGTGGCTTTGAAATCTGGAAACCCCAAGAACCATATTTACCCACCCAGGTTTGTCCAGTACAAGGCAACTTCCTTGGAGAAACAGCACAAACATGACCTCCTGACCGAGCCAGACCTGGGGGTCACCATCGACCTCATCAACCCTGACACCTACCGCATTGACCCCAATGGTGTGTGGGGAGACAGGGAGAAGGTGTGCTTTGGGCTCAGCAGAGGCCAGGCCTAGGCCTCCCTCATGGTCTTCCTGTCCCTTGCTGTCTAGTGCTCCTGGATCCAGCAGATGAGAAGCTTCTGGAAGAAGAGATTCAGGCTCCCACCAGCTCCAAGAGGTGAAGGGAGAACCCGTGGGCACTGGATGGGCACTGGTGTGGCTGGAATAGGCTCTGTAGTAAGAGGCAGTGGGAGATCCTGCAGCAGGGTCCTGAGGTGCCTGCCTTCCCATCAGATCCCAGCAGCACGCCAAGGTGGTGCCATGGATGCGGAAGACAGAATACATCTCCACTGAATTCAACCGCTATGGCATCTCCAATGAGAAGCCCGAGGTCAAGTAAGCTGCAGACAGGAATGGGAGGAGGGAGGGTGAGGAGGGGGAGTTTGGGGATGTCCAGAGGCTTCCTAGATCCTTCTCTTCACTTCTAGGATTGGGGTTTCCGTGAAGCAACAGTTCACAGAAGAAGAAATATATAAAGACAGAGATAGCCAGATCACAGCCATTGAGAAGACCTTTGAGGATGCCCAGAAATCGGTAACTTGAGGGACCAGGATGGGGAGGAGGATGGAGGCGCGGAGGGAACTTTTCCTCACTGCCTTTGTTCCCAACAGATCTCCCAGCATTACAGCAAGCCCAGGGTGACACCGGTGGAGGTCATGCCTGTCTTCCCAGACTTCAAGGTCAGTCAGGTCCAGGGCAGGAGGCAGAGGGATGGCCTCCCCTGCCTGCCAGCTCCAGACTAACCCCAGCACCTTCACTCCTCCAGATGTGGATCAACCCCTGTGCTCAGGTCATCTTTGACTCCGACCCCGCCCCCAAGGACACAAGTGGTGCTGCTGCATTGGAGATGATGTCTCAGGCCATGATCAGGTCACTGGTTCACTGGTCCTGTTACCCCCCTGGGCCTGGACCTCCTCTCCCTCTTTCCACATTCCCTTGACCACTGTTCTCCTTGTCCACCAGGGGCATGATGGATGAGGAAGGGAACCAGTTTGTGGCCTATTTCCTGCCTGTGGAAGAGACCCTGAAGAAGCGAAAGCGGGACCAGGAGGAGGAGATGGACTATGCTCCAGACGATGTGTGCGTGGGGTGGGTTGGGTGGTGAGGACTGAGAAGTATCTCCTGTTCTCCTCCTTGGGAACCCCGAACTGAGTGCGCCTCATCCACAGGTATGACTACAAGATAGCCCGAGAGTATAACTGGAATGTGAAGAACAAGGCTAGCAAGGGCTACGAGGAGAACTACTTCTTCATCTTCCGGGAGGGGGATGGCGTATACTACAATGAATTGGAAACCAGGTACTCTGCCCTACTCTCCCCTCAGTCTGTTCAGGCTTCTCAAGGCCTGAGCTGGTGGGTGGCCCACCTGGCCAGGGAAGAACCACCCTGGGCATCAGATA
The DNA here is from genome assembly GCF_031878675.1 of Megascapheus bottae. NCBI lineage: Eukaryota > Metazoa > Chordata > Mammalia > Rodentia > Geomyidae > Megascapheus > Megascapheus bottae. Next base: position 6,910,264 of record NC_143539.1, read on the forward strand.
TGGCATTTGCCATATCTGGTATGTGTGTGCATGTTAGTCCTGGGGCTTGAACTCAGGACCTGGGCGATATTTGCTCAAGGCGGGTGGTGTACTTACTACTTAAGCCACAGCACTACTTTTGGGTTTTTGGTGCTTCATCGGAGATCAGAGTCTCACAAACTCTTCTGCCTGTTGCTGTCTTTGAATCATAACCCTCAGATCAACTGTACTGGGGCTGTGTAAAAGCTGGCAAGAGTGATTTCAGTCTGTATAGAGATTAGAAGCTGGGCACTGGTAACTCACACCTGTCAGCTACTCAGGAGGCTGAGGTCCGAGAATCAAAGCCAGCTCAAGCAGGAACATCTATGATATCCCTATCTCCCATGAACCACCAAAAACTGGATGTGGCCCAGGGACAGTTTAAGCCCCAAGCTTGACCAAAGAAAACAGAGACCATTCCCATGAAGTGGGTTCTGACAGGACCACACCCACATGGTACCAACCTTCCAGCCTGCCGCCGGGTAGCTGCTGTTGAGGATGGAAAGGTCCACTGGGACCATAAATTCCTATTATCCAGAAGCCAGATGCCCACACGTGACCGCTCCGGGTCTTGATGTGGTGGCCTCACAGGTCCATGTGCACAAATGCACGTAAATCGCTCACAGGTGCTCCACCCAGGGTGAGCACTGCTGAGCACTACACGAGATCCACCTCTCTGGCAGCATCTAAGTGCCTCTCTCACCCATTCCCTGAACCTTGCGCACTGCAGGGTCCGCCTCAGTAAACGCCGTGCTAAGGCTGGTGTCCAGTCGGGCACAAATGCTCTGCTTGTGGTCAAACACCGGGATATGAATGAGAAGGAATTAGAAGCCCAGGTGAGACTGTCAATGTCCCCCAGGGGCCCACCCAGGGAGGGCAGCTGGGGGGTGAGAAGAGGGACAGTGGCCTGACCAGTACGCTGTCCCCCTACCCATCCTGCTGTTTTCAGGAGGCACGGAAGGCTCAGCTGGAAAACCACGAACCAGAGGAGGAAGAGGAGGAGGAGATGGAGGCTGAGGAGAAAGAAGCTGGGGGCTCAGGTAGAGGTCTCGGGTAGAAGGGTCCAAGCCTTGGGGCCTTAATGAGGGCGGGACGCTGGGTCTCACGTCTCTCTGCTCCTTTACAGATGATGAGCAGGAGAAGGGCAGCAGCAGTGAGAAGGAGGGCAGTGAGGATGAGCGCTCTGGCAGTGAGAGTGACCGGGAGGAGGGTGACAGGGACGAGGCAAGCGACAAGAGTGGCAGCGGTGAGGAGGAGAGCAGTGAGGATGAAGCCCGGGCTGCTCGGGACAAAGAGGAGATCTTCGGCAGTGATGCGGATTCAGAAGATGATGCTGACTCTGATGATGAGGACAGGCCTGCCCGTGGTGGCAGTGACAATGACTCAGACAGTGGCAGTGATGGCGGTGGCCAGAGGAGCCGCAGCCCAAGTCGCAGCCGCAGCCGCAGCCGCAGCGCCAGCCCCTTCCCCAGTGGCAGCGAACACTCAGCCCAGGATGGCAGTGAAGCCCCAGCTTCCGATTCCAGTGAGGCGGAGAGCGACAGTGACTGAGTCCGGGGCCTGTGGTGGGGCTGGCACAGGCCCTTCTTGGGGCAGGAGGGCACTTTTACAGTGCTCTAGGGGAGCCCTTCACCCTTCCCAGCCCCACCCAGTTTGCTGGTAATAAAGGCTGCTTGTCTACTTGCCAGGGCCTTTGGTAACCCTCCACAGGTGCTCAAGGACCCCAGCTTGAGTCATGGAAGCAATGTCACCGGGTCCCCCATGAAATGGCACAGAACAAAGGTCAGAATCCTTTTCTTTTTTTTTCTTTTTTTTTTTTTTTTTCCCAAAATAAGCCCAGACCATTAAACAATTGAAACTCCAACAAATAAGTCTTCTCCAACAGCGAGAAAAACTGTAGTTACTCAAAGCTGATTCTGCCAGTGGGGCTGGGGACAGTTGGGGGGGACAGGGGGGAAGACCATGGAGGGCCTGGGGGGGGTGACATAGGAGGGAGGGGGTCCTGCCCATCAGAGTGGGGCCGCCTGCGTCCTGCACTCTGCTGTCAGGCGTGGGGGGCAGCGCTCACCTCCCTCCATGGGGGAGGGGGGTCCCTCGCCAACTCCCAGTGCCAGGCAGTGAAGTCCCTCAGGAGGGGACTGGCTAGGGGAAGGGGAGGGTCCCAGGGGAGGGACACCCAGCTGACTCCAAACCGGAGGCCTACCGCCCCCACCCCTGGCTAGAGGGAGGGGCTGAAGAAGCCAGGTGAGGGGAATGGGCGAAGGCACAGCAACCTGGAGGGCCGGGGCAGAGACTTGCATAGGTTGATGAGTGTGCAAGAGGTACATAAATACACCTGACACCCCGCCCAGCCCGGCACTGGGAGAGGTGGGGACCAGAGGCGGGTCCCCAAGGGCCACCCTAACCCCCTGGCTTCTTCCCCCTCCCCAGGCTCAGTGGAAGAGAGGTCCACAGAGCAGGAGGGCTGGGGCAGGGAGGGCTGGGGACAGGCTGATAGTACAGGGAGGGTGGTGGTTTTCAAGGGTGGGTTTTTTTTGTTGGTTTTTTTTTCCCCAACATTTTGTATCTTTAATAACATACACAATGGTTACCAGCCATATTCATAACAAAAGTTATTCATAAAATGTATCTAAAAATAACATTTTTTTCCTTTTCGATGTGAAAAGTTTGAGAATGTCCCAGTGAGTGGGGGTGGGTTAAGAGGGGAGAAGAGGTTAAAATAGGGGGATTGGCTTCCCCACTGTCTGAACCCCCAAGCCTCCTCCTTCCACCTGGGCCCCAGCACAAGCCCTCATGGTTCAGAACTGGGAACAGAGGGTCTGTGGACTTGAGCTGGGACGCACCTCTGGGTTTGGATATAGTGTTCCACTTACATGAGGTCATGACAATGGGGGGAGGGGCTGAAAGAAAAGGGGACAGGGAGAAAAACAAACAGAAAAACAATCCCCTGTCCTGTGTTCCTGACCTCCAAGTCCTTTGCCACCAGACCCAGGAGCGGAGACAGTGTTGGTGGGGGAAGGGGACATTAAGGCAACAGACTTCCGGCCTCCCCGCTGCCTGGCTGCCCACCTTCATCCTCCACATCTGGGAGCCAGGGCTGGGGAGTAAGGAGGGCGAGGGGGTCTGGAGGAGGGGGCGCTGCCCTCTCCCCTTACAAAGTTCAGGCTCCCCCTGCCACTGTCTTGGCTCAGAGAGAGGCCTGGGGATTCTAAAAATGACAGGGAATGATCAGAGAGAAAAACCATTAAGAACTATATAAATATGCATCTTAAATAGGCCTAAGAAATTAATCATAGAGAACCTCTGACAAACAACGGTGAGAGGTGAGAAGGCGGCTCCTGTCCTGGGGTAATATGGGAGGGGAGGCATTGGGGAGGGGAGATGGGCTCCACTCCTGGCCCTCCTTTTCTCCCCAGCTCCTCCAGTGACTTCCTGGCTGGCTCGCCCTCCCCCACGGTGAGGTTCAGAGCAGATCCACAAGGTGGCAGTCAGGCTGTCATCAGGGAGTCTGGCCCACTGCAGGGACAGCACTCAGGGGTCTGGAGGAGGCAGGGGTGAGCTTGGGCCAAGTGGACTGCTGAAGGGAGGGGAGGAAAGGGGAGGGGCGGGGAGGGGCAGGCAGTCTGGCTGGTCCTGGCCCCCACTATCCTGGCCAACCCCCCTGTCCCCCAGCCTCAGCAGAGTCTCTCAAGGGGCCTGGGAGTGAGCAAGGCGTGTGCCAATGTTAAACAAAAGTTAAGAGGGTGAGAGTAGAAAAATATTAGAACAAGTAGCTGAGCCAGCCCACCCTCTCGCTGCCCAGGAGGCGGCTGGGGTTGGCCCCGCCCGCCGCCCAGGGAGCCTATGGGAGCGCTGGGCTGAGGGTCCTGTCAGATGGTGGAGGTTTTGTCTGTCCCATCTGTGGTGAGAAAGGGAGGAAGGGAGGCAGATCAGGAGCTGGCGGGAGGCCTCAGGAAGGCACTCAAGTCACCTGTCACCCCAGTGGCCCTCCCTGGAGTCTGATCTCCCCTTGGGCCCCTCAGAACCTTGCTTGGTTCCGAGGTGGAGGCGCAGGGTGGGTGGGCGCTGGGTCAGGGAAAGAGGAAATGCTCACCACCCAAGGCGTGTTCTGTCATGCTCAAACACAGAGACTCCAGGGTGGGATTGATCTCCAGGTCAGGCCCAGGGACCGGGCAGTCTGGGAGAGAGAAGAGGGTGGTGAAGGACCAAGGGTGTGCACTGACAGGGTGGAGGACTAGGGACAGGGGTCACAAGGCAGGCGGAGCTGTGTGGACAGAGCGGAGGGAGCTTTCCTGGAGGCCCACAGGCCGGGGCTGTTTTGGACATGGACACCAGGCCAATGCTGACCTCTGAGCATGGGCCAATAGCAAAGATCAAGTCACATTCCTGTGCCTGCTTATACCTGCTTATAGGATGGGGTCCAGGCAGGCTCAGTGACCCCAGTGTCTTCAAGCCACTTCACCCAAGGACCTCTTTCCTATTTGGGGACCTAGCAGACCTGATACCTCAGTGCTCCCCACTGAGCTGCTTTTGTGCTAGGCTTAGAAGACCTGGTGTCCTCTCTCACCACCCACCAGCCATCGAGTCCTGAGCTCAGTTCCTAGCAGAACCTGTCTCCCGAAACCTTTGGTGTGAGACCGACACCTGATGGGAAATGAGGGGAACGTCTGCGGCTCCCCTGGGCGCTGCAATGCCTCAAGGGGAAGAACTCATGGAGGGCTCACACGTTCACAATCCCCAGGGAGGGGCAGCCCAGAGCCATCGGTCCAGGGCAGATGGCCCCACTCCTCCAGGGAGGCAGGGACCCTGGATCCATGGCTCTGACAGACTCCCAGCAACCTCCAGCTCTGACCTCTCCCCCCTAAGCCCTTCCGAACAGAACTTAATGATCCTACACAGCAAGAGGCACCGTGGGGAGTGGGGGAGGGGAGTGGCGCAGGAGGTGAGTGAAGACTCCCGTGCTGCTGCTGGGTGTGGGAGCAGAGTGGCGGTGCCTGGGGCGGGGGCCTCACCTGGAGGGAACATGAGGATGGCCTGGGGTGATGAGTGGACCGGGAGCGAGTGGGTGCGCTGCACAGAGCTGCGGCTCTGGCTAGGCATGCTGTTGCTGCCTCCAGGGTTGGCAAACCACAGGTTCTGCAGGGTCCGTGGGGAGAGAGAAGGGCAAATGAGAAAAAGGCCCCGGGGGAACTGGAGCTGAACATGAGCCCCCTCCCCTCTGTGGGGACCAGGGCAGAGACACAACACCCCCTCCGCGGACCTCGTGCCAGGTGGCTCACCTGTCGGCCCTGGCCCCCAAGGCTGGGACTGGTGAGGGCATGTCGAGGGGAGACACCCCCAATTCCCGAGGGGCTCAGAAGGCCCATCCTGCCGGGCGGGAGGGCACGGGGCGGCATGGGGAACTGCCGCTGGGTGCGCCGGGCCACCCCCATCCCCACAGAGCCAGCTATGGGGAGCGAGTTGGAGCCGAATGCCCAGCTGGAAAGAACAGAAAGCAGGGCAGTGAGCTTGGGTGCGCGGGCCCGCGTGGGCCCCCTTCCCCCTCCACCCCAAGGGGGGATGGAACGGAGGGTCGAGTGCCACACATCTTCACAGGGCAGGGACTGTGTCCACTCGAAGCTGACTCTGGCGGAGACTGTGCAACTAGTCTGTGCGATGCTCGCCTGGGGCAAGAAGGGGCTTCAGGAGCTCCCCGCACAAGCTGGGGAGGCAGTCTCTGAAGGCGCTGGAACCCCGGGGCCCCGCTTCCATCCTGATCCCTGACCCTGCTTTGTTCCTAAGAAGGCAGTCACTGCAGGGATACCACAACAGGGACTCCAGCCCCGAACCCCATTAGTTCTCCAAGCACCATCTGGCAAGCACAGGGGGCTTGGCTGACCCCGACCCCTACCCCTTCTGCTGCCGGTAGTTCTGCATGTCCAGTGCCGCCTTGCGTGGGAACGTCCGCAGGAGTTTCAGCACTTGCTGCTTCCAGGACAGCAGCCGTTTCTTCTGCGTCTCTGTGAAAGCCTAGAATTGGGGAGGACAAGGAAGGAACAATGAGGTGCTTGCTTCCCACCTGCCTTCCACTTGGTTCCAGGCAGTGCTGGCTGGGGAGACACCTGTTCAGTGGAACCAGGCCAGGCCAGCCTCCCACCTCCCCCAAGAGGATTAGGAGAGGCAGCGTGGGCGTCGCGAGCGTGCAGGCGCTGTAAGGCTTCTCCAGGAACCTGTCCCAATGTGGGGACGGAACACAGGCGTGAACAAGGGCTCTGAGAAGCCACCTGAGACGTCCACAGAGAGATGAGGGTGGGGAGGTGGGGCGGATGGGCCATGTAGGACCTGGGGGCCGGGGAGGAGAGGGGGACAGCCAGCCTCTCCCTGCTCAGCAGCTCTGTGAAGGTCTTACCTCATGAGTCAGGCACTTTTCGATGAGCTGGAGGTAACTGGTGATGTTTTCCTCATCTGGTCGGGACACCAACAGCTGGGTGCACACTGGGGGACAGGAGGAGGACGGGAAATGCTTGGTCAGGGTCTCAGCCAGGTGCGTGGCAGTTACTCACCTGCTACCCAGCAGGTTCAGGGATGTCCCAGCTGCTCCCACCGTGTAACCTAGGTTCACCTTGACGTCTGGCTGCTTTTACCTTTGCCCATCACCCGTGTAAACTGGCTGGGGATGTCCCCGTCGGCGACAGGAGCAGGGGCTGGCTCACTGCCATCAGTGGGAGCTGGAGCTGGTGGAGGGGGATAGCTGTCCACAGCTGGTGGGTCCTTGGCCTCGGTGCCCTTGTCTGTGCCGGTGTGGGCGAGAGGAGGCTCAGCACCTGGCAGCAGTGGGTCCCCGTGGCCTCCATCCTTGGCAGTAGGGGTGGTGGCAGCGGCGGCCACAGTGGCCTGCAGGACGCTGTAGGCCTTGATGGGGGTGATGATGATCTGCTGCAACTCCTGCAGAGCGCTCCGCAGGTTCCCACCTTCCAACACATCCTGCGTGCAGAGGGCCGACTGGGTCAAAGGCGCAGCCCGGGGGGGGCTCACACAGGGTGCTGGGGAGACTGGACAGCAAGGGGACTGCTGGCTCTTCCCCTCTAAGGCAGAGGACTGTGGAACTTAAACGGTGGATCTCAGGGACACACGAGGAGGAATCAGATCCACTTCATATGAAGTGGACACCACAGGCTGGGGAGGAAAAGCCAGAAGGCAACAATGGAAAGAGACCTTCTTCTTCTCCCTGTATCTCCATGTCCCCATCTCTCTCTCTTCCCCCCTCCACACACACAGGGGAGGAACTGACTTCCTTACCAGAAAGACAGACCAGTCAGAAAAGTTAAAGAGCACACAGCATCGCATAGAGAAGCTATGAAATGTGAGCCCTTTGATGCCAACCTGGTCTCTGGCACCTGACTGCCTAGGACTGTGGCCACTGGAGGTCAGACCTGAGGAGTGAGGGGATGCAAGAGGTGGCCTTGGCAGCTGACAGCCAGGCCAACCAAAAGGGACAGAGAACATCTTACCTTCTCCAGGGACTTGAGGACACTCTGCCTCTCGCGAAGTTTCTGGATGCTCAGGGCTATCTTGTGACGGGCCCCTTTGGTGACATTCTGTGGGAAGGACACAGATAGGGAGTTAGGTGCCTTCTAGGCAACCCTGGCTGCAGGACAGTATCGGACAGTGCTGGCACCAACACCTCCCCACCAGTCCCCCCGGCTTCACCTGCGACTCTAGGTGCTGCTCGGTCAAGGTCATCATCTCCTCATAGCTCATCTGGGAGAACAGAGCCGCATACTTGTGTAAGCGGAGGCTCTTGAGCCACGAGGGCACATCTGTGGAAACGGAGACCACGCGGTCAGGGCCTTGACCCTGGTGACTAGAGCGAGGGAGGGGAGAGGGGAGCAGGTAGGCCTGGGCCACAGGGAGCCTTAAAACTGCATTAGACTGGGAGGGCTCACTGGGTCCTAGGACCCCACGAGGTCTTGCTCGTTGCTTTGCCATATTTCCGGGCATGTGGCTTCCTGGGAGGGTGGATGTGGGTCTCTCTGCTCTGTCTTGAGCACTAGGGGCCGAGGCTCCTCTCAGACCTTTCCCCAGGGGATGGAGGACGGGGACAGCTACGATGGCTTTCGGTCCTCACAGCTCCAGGTGTACCTTTCATGCCACTGCCATCCTCTTGGAAAGTGTTCCGGCTAGAGCCCTGCTCCTCCGTCTGCTCACTGCCAGAGGAGGCCACGCTGCTCTGGGGCGAGAGGGGGGCGTGGTCGGGCGTGGAGAAAGCGGCCCGGGCCCCAAGCTCCTCTGGACTCGGCCACTCACCAGGGGCCTGGGGGCTCGTAGGGATGAGTGACATGGAGCGCTTCAGTGGGCTGGGGTGGATTTGGCAGGGGAGACCTGGCCAGAGAGGGAGAAGAGGTCAGCTTGGGGAATCTAAACAAGCGGTCATTCCCACCAGCTCCATGAGCCACCAGGAAGGGACACAGGAGCCCAAGGGCACTGTGTCTCAGACACTGCTCATTCTCTTCCCTAACACTCAGCAGCCAACAAGCCACTGGTTCAAGCCCCAGAGAGCCTGGCTGGGCATCTCAGTGACCTGCCTGCCTCCCTGCCTCCTACAGCGAAGGTCCTCAGAGTGGCCACGCTGTGCCTTGTAAAACACACAAATCTCAATGTCCCTCTCAGTTCCCAGGGCTTTCCTTCATGCTGCAAACAAAATCCAACTCTTCCGGACCTCTGGTCCCCCTCTGGTTCACCTGACCTCATTCCCCATAGCCCAGGCAGGTTCTTGGCCCATCCGGGCCTTTGAAACCCTCACCTCTCCTAGGCCCCCATTTTACTCCAGGAATTCTCAAGCTAGGCTGCCTGTCTGCCTCCTTCCCTTCCTGCCTGCCCAGAAGTGCTAGTGATGGAGCCCCAAGCTTGACACATGCCAGGCAAGCACTCTACCATGGAGCCACACCAGAGCCCTAACCCACTTGCTTCTTCTCCTAATCCTAGCAGTTAGTGCTCTCAGGTCTCACCTCAAATGTCCCCTCCTCCCTCCTGGGGCCTACACTGAACTTTCAAAGCTCAGGTCACTGTTCCAGCCTCCGTGGCGACTGTTTCAGCTTCCTCACAGCACCTCTGAAACCTGAAATTAGTCTCTTATTTGCTGGAAGATGTTTGTGATGCAGAGAACCTGTCTTATCTTAGCTATAAATATGTTCTTAGCGACCACTGTGGGTCTCGGCTATGGAGCCGTTTTTTCCTAAGCACCTGTAGAGAATGAGGTGCATGGATTGGTTTTTTAACATTCCTGTCATTGGCTTCCCTGAAGCCCAAACTGCCTTACCCATGATGCCCTTCTCTCCAGGACATTTCAGACCCTCAAGTTATCCCATTTCCTTATTTTTTTCCTGCCTAGGCTGATTTTGAACTGCAATTCTCAGCTCTCAGCTTTCTAAGCAGCAAGGGTTACAGGCTTGAGCCACCCACAGCGGGCTGGTTTTCCCATTTCTGAGGATGCAGAGTCCTCTAACCTGATTTTTTTTTTTTTTTGGAGGAGGTCAGTTGTGGGGCTTGAACTTTGGGCCTGGACTCTGTCCCTGAGCTCTTCAGCAAAAGGCTACCACTCTACCTACCCATAGTGCCACAGTATCACTTCCAGATTTCTGGTAGTTAAACTCAGTCTTTAGTACCTCAGATCTCAGCCTCCTGAGTAGCCAGGATTACAAGCGTGAGTCACCAGTGCCTGGCTTCTGATTTTTTTTTTTTTGGCCAGTCCTGGGCTTAAGCTCAGGCCAGAGGGACTGTCCTTGGATTTTTCTCAAGGCTAGAACTCTACTACTTGAGCCTCAGCTCCACTTCTGGCTTTTTTTAAGTATGTGGTACCAAGGAATCGAACCCGAGTCTTCATGCATGCTAGGCAAGCACTCTACCACTAGGCCAAACTCCTGGCCCCCGATTTTTAACTATTTCTAAAACAAGTCAGGCTCTTGTGAGCCTCCAGATCTTCCCATGGCCCACACTCTGGCCTGTGGCTCACTTCTCCCCTCCAACCTCTTTACCCTGCTGTAGCCTCAAGTCCCCTCCACAGCTGCAAGCCCAGAGCCTGCAGCCCTCAGCACTCACCAGCCTGAACTGTGCAGGATGGCCACCAACCCAATCATTTCTGCAGCCAAGATCAAGCCCAAGGCACAGGAGCCTCCCAAGTCTCATGCAGGACAAAAGGGCACTAAGGGCAGGCAGTTTGGCACAGAGAACCCAGAAGTACCTCTAGGCAGCGGCATAGAGGAAAAAAAGGAAACAAAGCCAAAAGCCTGGGTAGGCGAGGACAGCCAGGCCCAGGAAGCTGAAGTCTTTTGCCCCAGTTCCCACAGGGAGCAGGGAACAGAGACCACTGGCCTTGTTCTGATGGGAAGGCCGGGGTTCCTGCCAGTGGTCCACTGACACCCTGCCCAGGAAGAAGGCCAGCCTGGTGGCGACCCTAAGGCACCTTCCATCACCACCTGTGACAAGCCTCATGCTCCTAGCCAGGAAGCCATTCAAGGGAGAGGACAATGCATGAGGCCACCCACTGCAGCCAGCCTCGGCCCTGCCCAGCACAGGCCCCAGGGCCTCTATCCAAGGCTCCTTCAGACCTCCCTGCCCCTACTTCTGCCCCACTTGGGACTCCTGAAGGAAGATGGCACACTCCAGTCTACAAGGCACAAGAACCCTCAATACAAGCCTTTGTGCCTCTGATCTTCTTCCTCCCCTTCTCAGCCAAGGGACAGAAGACACTGAAGGCAGGAAAGGACAGATTGGAAGGATCAAGAAGTTCCGAGGAGCCCTGCTTGGCCATGCATTGGTGTGGAGGCTGGCCATGGCAGAGGATTCAAAGAACAGGAATGTGGACTGGAGATCCAGGGCCTCTACCCTCCAAGAAACCTCCCTGTCCTTGGCAGCACCCCAAACCCACCCCGCCTGCCCTCCTAGGCCAATCCTGGCTTCCCACTCAAAAGTATTTTAATGGTTTCCTGTTTCCTGCGACTGCTTAAAATCTAAAAGCTTTAATCTATCCTCAGTCCCCTCGGCGTGCACGTGCATACACACTTGGGGTCTAAGACCTCAGTTCAAATTCTGGCTTTGCTGCCTCAGAACTGGGTGCTCTGGGGGACCTGCTGCCTGAATTCCCATGTGGAGTCCGTAGCAGCTGCTCTTTAGCAGCTGGTAAAGGTGAGTGCTATCGGGTTCTGACATCGATCCATGCCCGTCAGACATGCAGCGTACTGGCCTCCACCACTACGTCAGTCCAGGCCGGTGGGGCTCATGCCCTACCTTCTCTGTGTGCAAGCCTAATGCCCTTCTCTCTTTTGGCCCAGACTCTGATTCAAAATTGTTCAAGCTTAGTCCTTTATAAAGCTGGTGGACAGAGTGCTTGCCTAGCATGTGTAGGTCTCAGGTTCAAGCCCCTGTGTGCCAAAAAGAAAAATAAGCATAAAAACAAAAAAAATCTGCAAGAGGGGGTGGGAATGTGAGTGTGGCCTAGTGGTAGAGTGCTTGCGTAGCATGCACAAAGCCTGGGTTCGATTCCTTAGTACCATATACAAAGAAAAATCTAGAAGTGGTGCTATGGCCCAAGTGGTAGAGTACTAAGCTTGGAGAAAGCTTAAATACAGTGCCAAGGACCCAAGTTCAAGCCCCAGGACTGGAAAAAAAAATCTGCAAGGACCTTGAGCCGGAGCCCAAGAAGATGTAGTGGTCGTTCAAACTTGGCTTAGGCCTGTAATCCTACTACTCAGGAAGCTGAGATCTGAGGATCACTGTTCAAAGCCAGCCAGCGCAAGAAAGTCAAGAAGACTCTTATCTCCAATCAACCACCAGAAAACCAGAAGTGGTACTGGGGCTCAAAGTGGTAGAGCACTACCCTTGAGCAAAGAAGCTCAGGCACAGTCTGGGAATGTGACTTAGTGATAGAGTGCTAACCTTGAGCAAAAGAAGCTCAAGGACAGTGCCCAGACCCTGAGTTCAAGGCTCAAGACTGGCAAAAAAACAAACAACAATAACAACAAAAAAACCCCAGCAGCAGCAGCTCAGGGGATAGTGCCTAGTCCCTGAGTTCAAGCCCCAAAACTTACCAAAACAAAAAGAACTAAAACCCTACAGCATAGGTTCAATCAACTGTCTATGTAGGTCGTATTCAACCTCTGCCTTTCTCCATACAGCTAAGGGGACTTGCCCAAGGCCCAGAAATGAAGACACTCAGTTGGCCACTTTCTGGGATACCCCCTCACCTGTGTTGGCGCTGCTCCCAATACTGTTGATGGCTGGCGGCACGGAGCTGGTTGGGTGGAAAGGGACGTGTCCGTTTTCCCGAGGTGGCTTGTCCTGCCAACCTGGCCCTGCCTCTCCGGGGCCCAGCTCTGCAGGTCCCCCCCATTCATCTGAGCCTTGACGTGAGTGGTATGCAGGCTCTGGTCGGGGGCGGAAGCCACTAGCCAGCCGCTCTTCCAGGTGGCTCAGCCAGAGTGCCAGCGCGTTGCGGTCCTCCAGCGTGGTGGCCGGGTGGATGAGGGCATAGGAGAGCAACTGGCGGCTCTCCTCGATGAAGACATTGCTCTCGATGGAGTAGGCCAGCACCTTCTGCAGCAGCCGCATGTACTCTGACTTGGCCTCCGTGTTGCCAGGCTGAAGCAGAGGCAGGTGGGACAGCAGGAGAGACACCACCTTTTCTTTGGGCTCCTGCTGCCACTGGCTGACGATGGCTGCAGCAGGAAGAGATGGGATGTCAGGAGGGCCTGAGTGGATACTATTCAGGAGCGCAAGACCTGCCCGTGGTCTGCCCTCTCAGATCTAGCCTCCCCTGCTTTCTGAGATCAAACATTCACCCTGAGCCGGGTGAGGTGGCTCACACCTGTAATCCTAGCTATTCAAGGAGGCTGAGATCTGAAGATTGGGGTTCAAAGCCAGCCCAGGCACTAAAAAGTCCATGAGACTCTTATCTCAGATTAATCACCAGAAAACCCAAGTGGTGCTGTGGCTCAAGGGGCAGGGTGCTCAGTGCCAACTCCCAGGCCCAGAGTTCAAGCCCCACAACTGACCAAAACAAAACAAAAATTCGCCCGGCTTCTAATTTCTGAAGGCTCCTCCTGCCATCCCCAGGCCCGTTTTGTTCCACCCCCGTCCTCACAGCCTCTACATCTTCCACCATGAAACAACCTCTTTCCTGATTGGAGACAGCAACACAGGACATGGGCAAGAAGTGTGGGCACTGGAGTCAGATGGTCTAGACTCCTCTACCTTCTAGCTCCACCTTGGGAGGAGTCAACCTGAACCTCCTCAAACCATGATTTCTTTTCCTGCAAAGTTGGGGAGATAATTATAGTACCCAGTTCACAGTGCTGCTCTGAGATTCAATGAGCTAATAAAGAATGGAGAGTGACCTGACATTTAGAATACACTGAGTGCCTGCTGTTGCTTTTCAACTGGTCCCTCTACCTCTGTGAAGAAGAGCCCCTAGCCAGCCATACCCAGCAGGTGGCTGGGAATTATGTGACAGTCATGGCATTAAGTCAGCATTCAGCAAATGCCAGTTAATCTTTCAAGTCTCTTGGTTAATGCACTTTTCCTACCAGCCTAGGAAACAGAGGCTGAGTTAGGGGGTATCAACCAAGGGTCTTTCATGCTAAATTCCCTGGGTCTTCAGATACCTGGATAGACTCCTGGCCACTTGCAGAGAAACTTGAAGAAAGTCTCTCTGTGTCCTTAGAAACCTGTGGCCTGGATTTCACACTAACCATGCATGCACAGTGTTTACAGAGCATCTGCTATGTGTTGGACACATTAGGAACATGTCTGTTTTCTCTCACCTTAACTTTGGCTTACTCTCAGCTTGCAGACTTGGGAAGGTAAAGAGAAAAATCTAGTGACAGGTGAAGCCTACCACAAACTGTCCCTCACGCCATCTCCACATTTAAAGATCCATCTTTCCAAGGTGGTCTAGCCCTTCCTAAGTCAGGAAATCTCCTTCCATCTCTCACTAGATCACGTAAGGAACTCTCTGGAATCTCCTTCCCTAACTGAGTCCTTGAGCTTTCAGTTCCTGAGGACAAGCAAATGAAATTAAGGACAAAGTGAAGATCTTGTGTCCTGGTTGGCAAACAGTTGCCTAGGTAGTGCCTTTCTCTGTAGACCAAGATTATGGGCCTGCTGAGATTTAGGCTGTTGATGCATATACAAAATCATCTGAAGCTGGGTGCTGGTGGCTCACATCTGCAATCCTAGCTACAAAGGAGGATGAGATCTGAGGATCAAGGTTGGAAGGCAATCTGGGCAGAAAAATCCATGAGCCTTTCATCTCCAACTAAGCACCAACAAAGCCAGAAAGAGCTGAGGCTCAAGTGGTAGGGTGCTAGCTTTGAGCAAAAAAGCTCAGGGACAGAGCCCAGGCCCTAAGTTTAAGCTCTAGGACTCACACAAAAAACAAAACAAAAGGGGCAGGGAGTGTGGCCTAGTGGTAGAGTGCTTGCCTAGCATGCACAAAGCCCTCAATTCCTCAGTACCACATACATAGAAAAAGCCAGAAGTGGTGCTGTGGCTCAAGTGGTAGTGAGCTGGCCTTGAGCAAAATGTGTCCAAGGGCAGTGCCCAGGCCCTGAGTTCAAGCCCCCAAGACTGGCAAAAAAAAAAAAAAAAAAAAGAAAGAAAAAAGAAAACAAAAAAAATCCATCATCGGACAGCATCTGCCCTTAATGAGCATCGAACTATGGCTCAATGATATCTGTTTTTCTCAGCTCTCCTCCAGCAGTCAGCCGGCCCCTTCCTTCCTACCCTCCTACCCTGAAGTTCTCTATTGCTGTTGTTCAGGCCTTGCAGGGTAGCCAGAGGCATCTGGGAGAGAAAGAGGCCTTGTCTAGGCCCTCCCCCACCCCGCAGTACTGCCAGGACCCCAGGAGTAAAGGACGCAGCTTCTCTTCTGGTACTGCCAGGGGACGTGACAGAACAGCTTCAAGGGGTGAGCTCAATGAAGGACCTTGTTCTAGTGCCCAGAAAGGAGTCCATGGTTTTGGCCACACGGAGGCTGATCCTGGGGAGATGTGTTCATGTGTGAGCGATGGCGGTGATGGGAAGGACGGGCCGCCCATGACTAGGAAGCATCAACGAGCACTGGAACTGGTCCAGGGAATCTGCACGGCCTCAGGCCCCTTGGGGTGAGCTCAGCCAGGGCAGCAGAGGACGGGTGGGATGAACTTAAGTTTCCAGCCCAGAGTCTTGGCCCAGCAGGGGCCCACGAATACCTGCCTGAAGGCGTACAGGCGACCTGCTCTCTTCAACTATCCCCTGGGTTGGGGTCACCCTGCCTCAGGTCCTAGCAGAGCACAAGTTCAAATGCTAGCCTCTACCACTGGTCCATGCAATGGTGGATCAGGTTTATAACCTCTCTGAGCCTGGATGACTTCTGTGCCACAGGCCCTTAGGTCACAAGGTCATTTCATGGAATGTGTAAGTGCTCAGGACTTTTAGCTATTGCTGCTGGGGCTTTAGCTGGAGATGCAGAGCCAGCCTGAAGTTTAGGGACTGGAGAAGCAGCACGCAGAAGAGAACCTTCACATGGGGGGTGAATTCCATGCAGTCATTTACCAAAAGCAGACACAGCTTGAGCTCCAGAGGCACAAGCAGCAGCCAGGAAATTCTGGAGGTAGGTGGGGGGTGGGAAGGTGGGCATGCTGTCACATCAATGGCTGCTCCTTACCAGGGTGCCACCTGGAATACTATTGGCAAAGGCAACAGGGCAGGGCTGGCCAGGTGACCAGAGCTAAGTAGGTCATGACCCTAGGTCCTAGCAAATCACAGGAGCCAAATATATCTCTAAGACCATCCCAGGAGCAAACCCATTTTCATGTGCTGGGCTGGAGCAACCACCATGGCAGCCTCTGACACCAGCCAGGAGCTGGGATTTGGCTCCAGAGATGCCCTTCTCTGCCTCAGCCCATCTCACACAGACAAGGGCGAGTGCCAGGGGCTCACATTTTTGTTTGATGAACTGTATGGCCCGAAAGTGGAGGGTGGAGACATGACTGTTAAGCTCTAGTGACTCACTTGCCACGGCCCCTTCTTGACCTCAGTTTCTCCACCCAGATTCAGAGAGCCAGAGAAGGAGGGGCTTAAGCCTGCCAGATATGGAGACTGACTCAGAAGGCAGACAGTGGGAAGAAATTCAGGAAATGTGGTCAAGGGAGGGAGGGAAGGGAACTAAGCTCCCCTGGTCCCCATCCCCCCCCCCCCCATCCAGAGGAACACCTTCTGGTCCCAACAAGCCAGAGAAGAGAGGGCCAGGACTGCCACTTCGGCTCCAAACAGCAGGAAGATGGCACTGGAAGAAGGTTTGCCCTGGGGCTCCTCGGTGTTCTGGAACTAGGCTATTGCTTTTCTGTTTCTGGATGTTGTCTCAGGCTCTGTTTCCATTAAACTGGGAAACCTCCTCCCACCCTCCCAAACTCTTGAGAGGAAGGGACCTCCCCGCTTCCCTTCCAGCTGGTCACTTCCAGCATCCCTGCCACCCTTCTGGGCTCAACCAGAAACAGCCTCAGCTTCAGACAAGGGGTTCTGCACTGAGCACACACAGAGCCACCCAGGGGTTTTAAACATCAAAGATAGCACCTAGCCCTAAGGGCATTCTCCAGAAAGTCTTTGGAGATATGAAGCCAGGATTGGTCAATTTCTTTGTGCTCCTTACCCTATCCTTGGAAAAGACAGTTGAAAGGAAGCAGAAAACTAGACATGGAGATGAGCCTCAGAAAACACTAAGAATGTGCCTTCCTGCTCAGGCCTCCTGTTTCTTTGAAAAGGTCTGAAGAGCTACAGAGGGGTTTCAGCCCTTGCAATGGGGTAGCCTGCACGAGGACTGATGAGCCCATCAAAGTCACAACTAGGGCAACGAGAGAGGTCAAAGGTGAAGAGGAGGGCATATTTTCTACCAGGTTACCTGTCTACTCAGGATAGAGGTGGGGGAGAGGATGACACTGGGAACAGAGCCTATTGTCAACAGCACTCCTGCTTTTGGTGCTGGAGCTGAGGGATAGTGGCAGGTCTGGGTGGTTTCTGGTTTGAGTAATCCATCACCCAGCCCTTAAGAGCCATGGTGCTTCTGTGACACGCACATAAAACTACTGCTAAGATGGATGGGTCTATGGCTAGAAGGGATGCCATGCAAACTATTAAACTATTATGGTGAAGGAGAAGGTGGGAAGGAGAGGGTGACTAAGTTGGACAAACTCTACAAGGAGTCTGTGAAGGAAGGCCATCTCTGAGTGAGCTCTAGGGACAAGCTCCAGAGAAACCTGGCTCGCCCATCCCAAATCCACTCCAAAGGACACAAGACTGCTCAAGAACTGATAGGAAGCACTACATTTACGCAGGCGCTGGTGGCTCCTGCCTGTAATCCAGCTACTCAGGAGGCTGATATCTGAGGATCATGGTTTGAAGCCAGCCTGGGCTGAAAAGTCCCTGTGAGACTTACCTCCGATGTACCACAAGAAAACTGGAAGCAGTGCTGTGGCTCAATGTGGTAGAGTGCTAGCTTTGAGCAAAAAAGCTTGGGGACAGCACCCAGGCCCTGAATTCAAGCCATACAACCAACCCCCCCCCCCAACAAAAACTTTTTAAAAAGGACTAAATTTATCACCACCACCACCTCCATCTTTGGGAGTAAGGACCAGAGAGTGAACTTGAGGAGTTCTAAAACCCCCTCTGACTTCAGTGTGTTCCTTTCAGCTGCCCACAGCCACCCTCTAGGACTCCTTCCTGTTAGGGGCAATTTAGTGTCCAGCCTGTGCTGTCCTTACCCCAAATCCCCACTGCCCAGCACCACTGAGCAGGTGTCTGGCCATGATCCAGGTCTGCGTCCTTCCCTGGCTCCACCTTGGGGAAGACTCACCAGCACTGTTGGCCTCTGACTCCAGCAGGTGGATGTCATTGCAGTCCGCGAGCGAGTGCTCCAGGCAGAGCTGCAGGAAGCGGGCTTGGGTGCGGGTGACTCGTTTCAGCAGGGACAGCAGGGCCACTGTCTGCTCACACTCATTCCAGCCCTTGAACCAGCCAGCGAGGATGCCCACCTGGTCTCGGAACATCATGGTGCCGGGCCTGGGGCCAGGGGGCAGGTGACGGCGGTGGCAAGGGCCAGCGCCGTCACATGGTCTCGGCTCTGGGCTCCTGTTATCTTTCCCCTGAGGGCCAGGGCTTGGGGACGTTCCCTGGCGTGGTAGCAACGGGTGGTGAGGGGAGGAGGGGACGTGCTCACATCTGGGGAGGTCTTGGTCCAGCCACACCTCTCCAGTCTCCTAGAAAAGAAAAGAGATCGGTGTGAACAGGGCAGCTGAAGCTGTGGCGGGAAGGTGGGTGTGGGTGCCCCATGAGGTACTGTGTCGGGGTACCTGATCTGCAGAGCAGAGCTCCTGGGAGAAAGAGAAAACCAAAGCCAGCCTCAAATCAACTTCCCACCCACCGCCAGATCCAGAGAAAAGGCATGATTGGCCTTCGTGATTGACACCCCCCCCCAAGTGGAGGTGACAGTAGAGGGCCTACCTGGCAAGCACAAGACCCTCAGCTCGAACACCAGCTGAGATCTGAGGACCATGGTTCCAAGCCAACACTAGCAGAAAAGTCTGTGAGTTTCTTACCTCCAAATAACCACCAAAAAGCCAGAAGTGGAGGTGTGTGGTTCAAGTGGCAGAGTGCCAGCCTTGAGAGAAAAAGCCAAGCAAGAGAGGTCTTAAGGGGCCGGGAGTTTGGCCTAGTGGTAGAGCGCTTGCCTAGCATTCACAAAGACCTAGGTTCAATTCCTTCGTACCATATACATAGAAAAAAGCCAGAAGTAATGCTGTGGCTCAAGTGGTAGAACTCTAGCCTTGAGAAAGCCCAAGGACAGTGCTTAGGCCCTGAGTTCAAGGCCCACAACTAGCAAGAAAAAGAGAAAAAAAGTCTTGGCTGGGAGTCTGGCCTAGTGGTAGAGTGCTTGCCTAGCATGTGCAAATACCTGGGTTCGATTTCCTCAGTACTACATACATAGAAAAAAGCTGGAAGTGGTGCTATGGCTCAAGTGGTAGAGCTCTAGACTTGAGAAAGTCCAAGGACAGTGCTCAGACCCTGAGCCCAGGACTGGCAAAAAAAAAAAAAAAAGAGGTCGAGTTCAAGCCCCAGGACCGGTAAAACTAAAGTAAAATAATGAGGCTTCATTCTATTTTGTGGCAAAGAAAGCATAGTGTGACCAGTGGTCATTGACTGTCTTGATGCAGGGGAGAGGAGTGATAATTCACAGGCTTGAGGACAGTTTCCACAACGCACGTTGACGTTTTTGCCAGGTAGAGAAGAACTGTGAGGTAACTGGGTCTGTTCAGGAAAGACCCTAAGACAGGGGCCGTTACAGGCCACTGGATGTGGTTAAGCAGAGGCTGAAGGGTATCCCTGGGGAGTAGGAGGGGTTCCTTCACTGGGTGGCAACTCTTGAGACAGAAGGAAGCATTTCAGTTGCTATGGGTGGTTTCATATGCATTTAGAGGAAAAAGAGGACCAAACCCACAAACATACCAGAGCTAGGCTCTCGTTTTTTGTTGTTGTTGTTTTGGGCTTGAACTCAGGGCCTGGGCACTGTCTCTGAGCTTTTTTGCTCAAGGCTAGCACTCTACCACTTTGAACCACAGCACCACTTCCAGTTTTCTGGCAGTTAACTGGAAATAAAGAGTGTCATGGGTTTTCCTGTCTGGGCCGGCTTTGAATGGCAATCCCCAGATCTCAGCCTCCTGAGAGGCTGGCAGAGAGCTTGGCACTTTCCCGACACTGGACTCTCCAAACACACTAACAGCGACATATTAATCCAAGTTCCCCAGCGAAGCTCTGGGACAGAATGGGGGTCTCCAACACACTGCTCCCCAGGCCAGATGTGGTTCAAGCAGGCCAGTGGGGACAACAGTGAGCTACAAGTCTACACAGAGTCACTATTCAGGTCTAGTCACCTGCTGTCCCATGAGAAGAGAGGTCTAGTACTACATAGTCTGTTTTTTTCAAATAAGGAACTAGAAATCTGGCTGATGCTCCACCACTTGAGCCACACCTCCAACCCAAAAAATCTCCTTTTTTGGGGGGGAGGGGCCAGTTATGGGCTTGAGCTCAGGGCCTTGGATTTTTCTCAAGGCCACAGCACTGCTTCTGGCTTTTTCTATGTATATGGTACTGAGGAAACAAACCCGGGTCCCAAATCTCCCAGCCCCCAAATGTCCATCTTTAAATGCTGGAAAGGAAAAGACATGAAAACAGCAAGTATGAACTATAACATAGAAAAGCAAAATGCATAGCTTGTGATCCTTGGAACAGATAGCCACAAACAGGGAAAAGACAAGAAGCCTGCTAACTCTCCTTCCCAGAGCCTTTGGTTTACATCCAGGAGCCAATCCTCTACGCAGGGAACACAACTGGCAGGAAGATGGAGTGGAGGAGGAGAAATCAGGCAGGGAGGGGCTTTAGGAAAGCTACTTTAAGACTATACTGTAAAAAACTCATCCCTACGGCCAGGAGGTTAGCCCAGTGGTAGAGTGCTTGCCTAGCACGCACGAAGCCCCCGGGTTCGATTCCTCAGCACCACATACATAGGAAAAAACTGGAAGTGGTGCTGTGGCTCAAGGGTAGAGGTCTAGCCATGAGAAAAGTCCAAGACAGTGCTCAGGCCCTGCGTCCAGGCCCCACAACTGACCAAGAAAAAAAAAATCATTCCTAAAGAAAGTGATCCCTACGTCTTCAGGATGGGAGTGTTTGGTCTGGATGGAGACAAAATGTGTGACTTCTTTCCATTGAAGGAGCAGAGGACCCAGCCCCTCTATCCAGGTACTTGACTGCAGCAAGAAGACCCAGCTCAGGCATCAGCACCAACTGTTCTAAGACATCTCCTGTGACAGCATCTTCCTATGATGGGTTCACCTGCCAAACAGTCATCCCATCTCATGGGCAAGCACCCTGAGTTCCCCTTAGAGAACCATTCCAGGCTTCGAGAAGGAAAAGTCCTGGGTCAGGAGTGTGGTAGAGTGCTTGCCTAGCATGCGTGAAGCTCTGGCTCAGTTCCTCAATACCACATACACAGAAAAAGCCAGAAGTGGTGCTATGGCTCAAGTGGTAGAATGCTGCTTCAAGAAAAGTCAAGGGCAGTGCTCAAGGACCTGAGTTCAAGCCCCAGGACTGGAAGGAAGGAAGGAAGGAAGGAAGGAAGGAAGAAGAAAAGTTCTAGAAAGAAAGAAAGAAAGAAAAGCAAAGTTCTTCTTGAACTTCTGCTAGAATTACCCAGCAAAAGAAGGTCCAGATTACCAGCTGGCACCTCTGCAATCGTGTGGCAGAAGCCTGCTTCCAAAGGAAGCCCACACAGATGAAAGCTGCATCAAATCAAGAGAAGAGGAAAAAAATGAAGAACTGTCCATATCGTTTGAAAACCTGGATGTATCTGACCTGGCCTGTCACTTCACTGGCCCACACGTCCGAGTAGCACAGACCACAGTGCTTTGGCACTGCCTTTTGATTAACCAAATGCAGTTTTTTTTCCCCTACTTGATCACATCTATATAAAACATTAGACCACCACAGCTGATACTTAATTACTATGTTGATCTCTGATCAGTAACTCAGTTTCTTTCTTAGTAAAGTTACTCTACAAATGGAAGGAAACATTGTATATATAAAAGACCTAGGGTAGGGTTGGGAATTTGGCCTAGTGGCACAGTGCTTGAGGAGCATGCATGAAGCCCTAGGTTTGATTCCTGGTACCACATTATCTAGAAAAGGCCAGAAGTGGTGCTGTGGCTCAAGTGGTGGAGCTCTAACCTTGAGAAAGCCCAAGGACAGTGCTTAGGCCCCAAGTACAAGCCCCAGGACTGGCAAAATAATAATTATAATAAATAATAATAATAAATAAAATACCTAGCATGAGCCAGGGGCCCACGCAAGTAATCCTAGCTTTTCAGAAGGCTGAGATCTGAGCCCAGGCAAGAAAGTCCAGGAGATTCTTATCTCCAGTTAATCACTAGAAAACTGGAAGTGGAACTGTGACTCAAAATGATAAAGTGCAAGCCTTGAGCAAAAAAGTTCAGGAACAGTGCCCAGGTCCAGGAAGGAAGGAAGGAGGGAAGGAAGGAAGGAAGGAAGGAGGAAGGAAGGACGGACCCCTAGCATGAGTTGGATGGTAGCTCACACCTGTAATCTTAGCTACTCAGGAGGCTGAAGCCTGAGGATCTTCATGGTTT
Source organism: Megascapheus bottae (assembly GCF_031878675.1). Classification (NCBI taxonomy): domain Eukaryota; kingdom Metazoa; phylum Chordata; class Mammalia; order Rodentia; family Geomyidae; genus Megascapheus; species Megascapheus bottae. The sequence continues at coordinate 6,932,487 of NC_143539.1, forward strand.
GGAGCCAAGTCAGTAGGAGTATGGGACTCTTATCTTTAATGAATCAGCAAAAAGCCAGAAGTGCAGCTGTAGTTCAAAGAATAGAGTGCTGGCCTTGAGCAAAGACAGGCACTGAGTTCAAGTCCTGGTACCAGCACACAAGTGCATGCACACGCATACATATGTGCACATACATATACATGCCAAGCAAAACTTGTTTTTAACATAAACCCCCCTATTTTGAAAATGCACATAAGGTTAGAAGTACAGCTCAGTGTCAAGCATGTGAAGGCCCAGGGTTCAATCCTGAGCATCGCACAGGCATGCATGCAAACCCAGGCATACACAGAATAATACATGAATATGTAATTACTATATACTATATTAATTGCCTCACCTGATTGAGAAACTGAGGCACAGAGAAGACAAGCCACTTATTCATGACTGTATACAGGCTCTCAAGAGCCAGGCATTGCCTTCAGACATCTTGCATGCTCATAAAATAATTACTATTTCCTTTAAGTCCTTTTCCGGGCCTACAAAGTTGGGTCTAGGTACATCATCTAATGCAAACACCTCTAGGTAAATACACATTCCTGCTTATTCTTGGCTCTTCTTACTTCCTCTTACCCCTCGTGGCTGAAGAACATATATTTCATGAACAAGGTAGTTACCCTAAGAGAAGAATGTCAGAAGCCAAAGAAGCCCAATTTTTCTCATAAGAACTATGGTTTTCAGAAACCACACTGTAGCCTCAGTGAAGAATGGTCCTGGGGAAGGGAAGGAGAAGGGAGGAGAAAGGTAGGTCCCCGCCCCCAGAGATGAGAGATTTGGAAATCTGTTGACTTTTCCCAGGCTCCCTTTCTCTCCCTTAGCTAGGGCCTCCAATCCTGGATATTATTACACTATCAACCTCCGAGTGACCCCTCCAAGGGTTTGTCATCTTTGATACTTCTTCCTGAAGAAAAGTCATCAGGGTTTTATTGGTCTCATTATGTAGTCTACACTGGCTTCAAATCTGAGATCCTCCTGCCTTAGTCTCTAAATTGGGATTACAGGCATATGCCATGATCAGACACTAACATTTCTTTTCTCTAATGTCAGCTAAACATGTGATCTTTCCTAAAACCCAAGTGGCTCTGGAATCAGACTGGCAGGTTATGCCTACATAATTAATACGAGGTGAATGATTCTGCCCTGCCATGAAGAGGATTTAGTCGTCAATGACAGCAATGAGTGCTGCACTGGATTCCTTTCTTGCATCCCTCAAGTCCCGACTTCTCAAAACCCCAAATACATCATTTCTCTCAGCTACGCTCCTTTCTCCTGTGGACTACCTGCATTGTTCCTAACTTGCCTCCTTGGTTTCATGCTTGTTCTTTTTTCCTCAGATAGGAACCAAAGGGAACTTTCTAAACTAAGTCTTGATTTCAAAACAAAAACAGACAAAAAACAAACCACCTTTTCGTGACTTCTCGAAGCCGGGATCGTAGCGTACCTTTTCTCAAGCCATGACATGGGAGCCAGAGAGAAGAGAAGCTGTGGCTATAGTCCTCACCCTGGCCCAGCAGCTGGCACCTTCCCAGGTTCTCAACAAATAACTGTGATAAACTTCCTAGTGTAACAGCCCTTTCCATACACACAGCACTTACTTTAGATGGTCCCATTCCCCGGTCTCCCCTCCACTGCTACTGTCATCTTTCCGGTTTATCAAGCTCAGCTGTTATTACCTTAACGTGGTCATTTCTGAGCATTCTGTATACGGTCTGATCTTATGATCTTTATTTCCTTAACACTCATGTTGCTTCTCCCCTTCCCTTTCTTTCCTTTTTGTTTGTATATGCACCAGTCCTGGGGCCTGAACTCAGGACGTGGGTGCTGTCCCTGAGCTTTCTTTGCTCGTCTAGTGCTCTACCACTTGAGCCACAACTCCACTTGTGAGTTTTTAGGGTTTTTTTTGAGAGGGGGGTAGCTAATAGGCGATTAGAGTCTCATGGCCTTTCCTGTTCAGGCAGGCTTTGAACCACGATCTCAGCCTTCTGAACAGCTAGGATTACAGGTGTGAGCCACCTGAGCTGTCGAGTTCTTTTTTTTTTGGTAAGTTGTGGGGCTTGGACTCTGGGCCTGGGCATTGTCTTTGAGCTCTTCAGCTCAAGACTAGTGCCACAGCACCACTTCCAGTTTTCTGGTGGTTAAATGGCCTTTCATGCTTGGACTGGCTTTGAACCTCAATCCTCAGATCTCAGCCTCCTGAGTAGTTGGGATTACAGGGATGAGCCACTGGCTCCCAGCAAGTTAAGATTTCTTTTATAGATTACATACTCCCTTAGCCATCCAAACTCTGTTCACAGAAATCAATGTAACTCTCTCACAGATGTCTGAGCCCAAGGTGAAGGACTTATCTAGATACCACACTTGAGGCCATCACCATGCCAGGCCACCCGAGAGGCAGGAATGATATTCCAAAGGAATGTTGAGTTGGGTCAGACTAGCCATACAATTTCTCTGGTCCAAATAATCAGAGAGAATGGGATGGAGGACACTGAGGATAGGTAAGCAAGGTCAAGGTTATGGGATGCAATCAGAGTCCTATTTGGTTCACAAAAATGAGAGACCCAGTTCCAGAGCACAGAACCCCAAATATCCATGGATCTTGTGTCATCACCTGTCTTGTACTCATGGGGACCCTCAAGAAAGAGCTCTCATCCCACTGTGCCTGCTGAGGAGGTACCAAAGGCCACCTGTCCCCACAAAGCAGAAACCTGTCAAGGGTGATGTTCGCTCAGTGCAGAAATGGGGAAAAAAAAAAAAAAATATATATATATATATATATATATATATATATAATTTGAACTTCTGGATGCAGCTCAGTCTGAAGCCAGCCTAGTCCTGGACTTTTTAGTAACATGAGCCAACTAATTCTCCTGTTCCCCTCCCCCATTTGCAGTGCCAGGGATCAACCCCCCCCCCCTTTTTTTTTTTTTTTTGCCAGTCCTGGGCTTGAGTTCAGGGCCTGAGCACTGTCCTTGGACTTTCTCAAGGCTAGAGCTCTACCACTTGAGCCTCAGCACCACTTCCGGCTTTTTTCTATGTATGTGGTACCGAGGAATCGAACCTGGGTCTTCATGCATGCTAGGCAAGCACTTTAACCACTAGGCCAAACTCCTGGCCTGTCAAAACCCCCTTTTCAAACTACTTTGAGCTAAGGCTTTATCACTTCCATTTTTAAAGATCCAGCTCAAATGAGCCACTTTCTTTCTTTCTTTTTTTTGTCTTTTATTTTTTGGTACTGGGGATCGAACCTAGGACACTGCACTTGCTAGGCAGGTGCTTTGCCACTTGAGCTACATCCCCAGCCCATGAGCCACTTTCTTTAATGCTTAGCACTTAAGTGTAAAACACTATTCTTAATGTGTTACATGTATAAATTCATTTAGTTCTCGCAACAACTGCATGGAGGCTATAACCACCTTCTGTGTGTGTGTGTGTGTGTGTGTGTGTGTGTGTGTGTGTATGTCTGTCTGTCTGTCTGTCTGTCTGTCTCGAGGCTTAAAACTCAGGGTCTGAATGCTGCCCCTGAGCTTTTCTGCACAAGGCTGGGGCTCTACCATCTTTGAGCCATAGCAGCACTTCAGGCTTTCTTTGGAAGTTAATTGGAGATAAGGATCTCATAGACTTTTCTGCCTGGGCTAGCTTTGAACTACCATCCTCAGATCTCAGATGTCTAAGTAGCTAGGATTATAGGTGTGAGCCACCAATACCCAGCACCCCCTTCACTTTTTTAGCTGTGACAAGCAAAGCCTAGAGAAGGTAAATGAGATGCCCTTGGTAAAGGATGATGAGGTATAAAGGCTGCATACCTAATGACTACACAATGCCACTGTACCCACCAACCCTACCTGAAGAGGATGCCCAGCTCTGACCTAAGGTACTGCCATTTTGGGTTGGCCAGGGCCCACAGACATTCTCTTTGTCTCACCTGTCCTCTGTTCCAATGTACATAATCTGAGAGTACTAGTACTTGACCTACTCTCTTAGGGAGGGTTCCTATGAATGTGAGAGATGCGGAGGATTCTATATGTGACCCAGTATTTAAACTGTTTCCTCTGTCTGGGTGCCACTTCATCCTGGTTCCAACTCCTAGAGAATGAACACACACACACACACCCCAGATCAAATACCACCTTTCCCATAAAGTCTTTCCTCTCACACTGCCAGATCCCCTACAATGCAGAATCTGTAACTCATGCTTTTCCCTGGGTATCTGCCCAAGCCTCCTTCTGGCCCTGGCGGCTCACTGAAGGCAGGCAATAGGCCTCCGGTCCCTCCTCTTGGCTCCAGAGAGAACACAATCCCTTGGAAAAAGTGGAGAGCCCCAGAAAGGCTCCAGATTTACAGAGGCTGAGGGGGGCTGAAAGACAGGGTGTGGCAGGTCACCAGAAACAGAACTTGGGGTGTCTCAGATCAGGAGGCAGCACAGGAAAGTCCCAAATAGAGAAGCAGGTGAGGAAAGGAGGCTAGGGGATGGAGAATGAGAGAAATTGAACAGGAATGTGCTGAACTTGAATGGGGAGTGAGGTATGAGATTCCCATAGAAACAAGATCCAGTCCTGGGCTCCCAGATCCACCAGGCCACCAAGGAAAGGTGAGTGGACACTGAGGAGAAGGCAAATGGTGTCCTACCACTTGACACACGACAGTTAAGACACAGAATGAAAAGATCTAAAAATGCCTATGAGAGGAGCAATAGATGAAGAGAGGAGAGGGACCCATGTATGATGGGAGGTTAGAATCTCAAGCAGAAGCTGGGGGCTGCAGAAGAGGCGAGGAGGAGGAAACCACTAAGGAAGATCTGAAAAGGAACCATTCAAAGGCAGACTCTAAAGTAATTACTCAGAGGGTGGGGTAACCTGGTGAAGAAGTCAAGACCTTTCCAGAAAGAGTAAGGAGGTTTCCAGGAGGATGGGGACTTCAAAAAGGCCCCCCCGCTGTGGGATGATGGGAATGCGCCTAGAGAGCAGTGTTCATAAACTTGAATGTGCTTCAGAACCACCAGGAGGGGTTGCTAAAAAACCCAGATTGCCGGGCCCTGCTCCCAGGTTTGTAATTCAGTAGGTTTGGGTAGGAGAGAAGAAAGTGCATTTCTTGCAAATGCTGCTACTGGTCCAGGGACCATATTTTGAGGCTCACTGCCATAGGCCAAAAGCTGCTTTAGTGAGGAGGCCCTCAAAGGTGAAAAGCAGAAAAGTAAAATGGGGAAAGCCCCCAAGACGTCTCTACGGAGGGTGTTAAGGGTCTTTTCATCTCTGAGAGGTTCAGGATGGCAGGACCTAAGAAATAATCTGAGAAAATGCTCTGGGCACAGCAAGTTTCTGAGTCTGTCCAAGTATGAGAAATTGGGAGGATGAAGGGAGTGGGAAGGGGGTAGAGGGGAGAAGATGGAAAGGAAGACGGGGAGGGAGAGAAAGAGAGATCTTTAATTAGAGACAGAAGACTTGGGGGAGAAGAAAGTTGGGGCCTATGAAAGGATAAAGGGGGACTCAGAGCCCAGATTAGTCTGAACTAATTCCAGAGGAGAATGGCGGGAATCCATGATTGCATCCTAATGAAGGTAATTTGACAAAAGTTCTCAATAAGGTTTTTTTGGGGGGGGGATGTCAGGAGAGGGACAGATCTGATGAAGTCTCAGGACGTGCTGTGGGCTCCTGATGCAGGGATGTTTTGGAGAACATGACCTAATGGGTGTGTGGGGAGTGTGTGTCCTACTACTGGAGTGACAGAAGAATCTTTTTCCAAAAAAAAACTTCTCAGAGATCTCTGACAAGGGAGGAACTTCTAAGTAGTCTTCAAAAGGGCACAAGGTGGAAGACTCCTGGCAGTGGTGAGAATGTCAGGATGCAGAGTTCGCCACAACAAACTGTTGGGACTCTAAGTGCAGGAGCTCAAAGTTACTTTGAGAGAAGATGAGGTACATGTGTGGGGCCTTCCACAGAGAAGCTGTGAGGGAAAAAGTCAGCATGCAGGAAGTCAGGGGTGGGGGTGGGAGTGTTCAGGAGGGTCTCTGGATTGGACTTGCACCTCAGGAGGGCCTGAGGTTGTTTCTGGGGTCTCTGATGCAGGGGGTTCCTGAAAGTTGCATGTTGGGATCTTGGGAGGATCAAAGGGAGGATCTTCAGCAAGTTCACCAAAACCAAATCACAGGGTACTTACGAAGTGCTCTAGAGAATGTAAGAGAGGGTTGGAATATTTGGGGTTCCTTACACAAGGTGGAATGAGTTACTGGAAAAGATCTTGAAATCTTGCAAAAGGGGTTTTGGAAAAGGTTTTGGAATATGGGAGAAGAGTTCTCTGGGGATTTCAGACAATCTCCAGAAGAGATTTCTAGAAAAGAGGTCTCAGGGGAAGCCTGGGGTACAAGAGATCGATTTGTAAAGCACTGCGGGCCGGGAAGCTGTGGCGGAAATGAGATCTCTGGGAAAGCTTTGGGGAAGAGGGGTGATCTGTGGTCAGGACAAGTGTCTTGAAGACAGCTACAACGCAGGTGCAAGGCTTCAGGTGAGTCTGTAGACCGAGGGGCACCTGGGGCCGCCCAGGGAGGTCTTTTGGGACTAGGGGAAGATGCTTGAGGTTCCCTCAGAGAGACCTGGGGAGGGGAATACGGGTGCAAATCGCGAAGATGATTTCTGGAAATGGAGGTAGGCAGGAGAGGAAATCTTGAACTAGGTGAGGGGACAAGTCTGGGTGAGACGGTGGGCCAAGTGGGTGGGTGGGGTTTTTTGGAATGCCCAGGGTCTGGGAGGTCGTCATAGGGTCGGTCTCTGCAAGAGGTTGCTACGTTGGTGGGTTTGGATTTTTTTTGGGGGGGTGGGGGGAGAGGAGGGAATCTAGGGGAAAACGTAGCAGATACCCGGTGAGAACGGACGAGGAGTGGCCTCTGCGGGGTATTTTTTCGCTCTGGGAGGCTGGGGGCCACGGGTGTGAGGCAGCGAGCAAGGCTGGGGTGGGGAGGGCGGTCACACCGAGGTCCCCGGAGACGGCGGTTGGAAGGGGAGGGTGACTTCGGGGGAGGCCCGTCGGACCGGCCGGGGGGCTTCCCGGACCTAGGGACGCGGCTTCAGGAGGGAGCTCCCCAGCCCGACCCCTCGACGACCGCGAGGGCGTGGGGACGTTTCGGAAGGAAGCTCCCCGAGGGGCCCTAGGCCCCCCGAGGCCCGCGCTCGCGCCCGCCGCCGCCCGCGGCTCAGGGTCCCAGAGGGGGCGGGGCCGCCCGCACGGCCTGGGTCGCCCCGAGGGGGAGCGCCGCGCGCCCTGACCCGCCACCGCCCCGCGCTCGCCAGGCCCGGGCCCGAGACTCACCTCCTCGACCTCGGCCTCGGCCTCCGCCGCCGCCTCCGCCGCCCGGTTCTCAGACCACCACCACCGCCGCCGCCGCCGTCGCCCCCTCTCTGGCCCGCAAGCTCCCCTCCCTCCTCCCTCAACGACCACCGCCGCCGCCACCGCCGCCGTCGCGCTGCGTCACCGCGCCGTGCGTCACCGCCCCTGGCCCCGCCCTGAGGGGCCCATCGCGCGCCGCCATTAGCTTACGCCCAGGTGACGAACAGGGCACTAGCCAACCCGCGGCGAGGGCAGCCCGAAGGGCGGGAGGTGTGCGCCGAAAAGGCGGGGTCCTGACCAGGGAGGGGAGCGATGGGGCTGGAACGAGGCCCAAAATGCCCGCCCTCTCTTTAATGGGATTGGTCAGACGTGAGGGTGATGGGCAGGCCGCCAGGCCTGGACTCTAAGTGGAGGGCGGGAGAAAGGGCGGGGCGCGCGCGGTGTTGCCAAGGGCAACGGGCCTGCAGAGCCTTGTGATTGGCCCTCCGAGCCGGCAGGGGGCAATCTCGCGCAGGGCTCCTTCGGAGTCACAATTCTTCATTCTGGCGTTCCAGTCCCCTGCCACCCCGCCCCTCTGACACGCCTCACTCAAGGCCGGAGCCCAACGACGTCCCCGATCGTGGAGGGAGAGGGGGGAGGGGAAGAGAGAGAGGGGGAGAGGGAGAGCGCGCCTTCACACCTTGGTCCCCACGCCCCAGTGCCACTCTGAGCCCATCTCCCTTGTGACAAGTGGGCGGGGGCGGGCAGGGGAGAGGCTGGATACAGACCATTTAGGAGGCAAAGAGAAAAAAGACGTCTCCGGCGGAAAAGACACCATCAGTAAATAGGACGGTAGCAACGAGTCTTCAAAGTGTCCTGCCTCCGTGGCAATTAATCAGGAGGGGACTGGCGCACCCCACCCGTCAGGAGGCCCTCGGAAGACGGAGGCGTGTGGATGGCTTGTTAGTGGAATTCAAGGAGCAATGCATTCGGGGTTGGAGTGGGGAGGGATGAGCTGCGGCCAGATGTTTGGCCACTGGAGGGAGTTTGGGCTTGTCCTGTGACTGGGAGTCTCTTAGGTGGTTGAGGGCTTGGGACTGATGGCTTTGGCGTGTGTGTATGGAAAGTACATTTGGAAGAACTAGATCTAGAGGGGCCAGGGAAGCAGCGGGGGGGGGGGGGGAGAACCGGGACAGCGGGGTGGTTGGGAAAGGAGGCGGTGTTGCAGGTAGGAGGGGACGTTCAAGGTGGTCAGTGAGGAGGTCCCGGAAGACTCCACAAACTGGGGGAGAGGGGGAGCAATCGGAGCCAGAGATTACGAGTTAAAAATGATTGAAGCTGTGAGAGGGATGAAGCCCAGGGAAGTCTAAAGGATGAATACACCCAGGGAAATCCTAAGAAATGAAGACATGCAGGGAGTTTGCAACTAGGAATTGGCACTTTAACATCAAAAGGCTCAGCAAAGCCAGGCAGGCTGCGGCGCACGCCTGTTACCCTAGCTACATAGGAGGCTGAGATCTGAGAATCGAGGTTCAAAGTCAGACTGGGCAGGAAAGCCCAAGAGATTCTTATCTCCGATTAACCATAAGAAAACTGGAAATGGCGGTGTGGCTCCAGTGGTAGAGTGCTAGCCTTGAACACAAAGAGGCTCAGGGACAGTGCCCAGGCCCTGAGTTGAAATGGGGGGAATGGGGGGCAGCAAGAAGGGCAAAACCAGAAAGGGATGCAATTCTCACATAGGCCGGGTGGAAAGGCCATTTCAAACCAGGGCAGAGATGTCACAAAACCCAACTAGTGGGCCGGCAGTTTGGCCTAGTGGTAGAGTGCTTGCCTAGCATGCAAGAAGACCCAGGTTCGATTCCTCAGTACCATATATAAAAAGCCAGAAGTGGTGATGAGGCTCAAGTGGTAGAGCTCTAGCCTTGAGAAAGTCTAAGAACAGTGCTCAGGCCCTGAGCTCAAGCCCAGGACTGGGGAAAGAAAACAAAAAAAACAGAAACCCAACTAGTACCTCCTTACACAGAAGTCACAACTTTTCTGTTGCATAGATAGATGTGGGTGTGCCCTTTCATGCTGACTCATTTATTAAATACCTTTTCTTGGCCAAGTGCCTGTGGCTCACTCCTGTAATACTTAGGCGGCTGAGATCTGAGAATCAAGTTCAAATCCAGCCCAGATTAATCTGAGAGACTCTTATCTCTAGTTTACCATCAAAAAGCTGAAAGTAGGGCCGGGAGTTTGGCCTAATGGTAGAGTACTTGCCTAGCATGCAGGAAAACCCAGGTTTGATTCCTTGGTACCACATACATAGAAGTGATGCTGAGGCTTAAGCTGTAGAGCTCTAGCCTTGAGAAAGTCCAAGGATAGTGTTTAGGCCCTGAGCTCAAGCCCAGGACTGAGTGAAAAAGATCAGGGACAGAGCTTAGGCTGAGTTCAAGCCCCCCAAGACCAGTCTTGAGCTCAGGGCCTGAACACTGTCCTTGGACTTTCTCAAGGCTAGAGCTCTACCACTTGAGCCTCAGCACCATTTCTGGCTTTTTTCTATGTATGTGGTGCTGAGGAATTGAACCCGGGTCTTTGTGCATGCTAGGCAAGCACTCTACCACTAGGCCAAACTCCCAGCCCCCTGTATTTATTTTTGAAGATAATGATATTTGAATTCTAGGTCTTGAGCTTGCTAAACAGGTGCTTTACTGCCACACACTTTTTACTTCATTCTTTTTATTAAAGAATGTATTAACATTGATTTTTACATCATATTTCAGATGACGTGTTTAACAAATAAGTATTCAAGAAGGGAATCTCTATATACAATCACTTTTTACTTCTTCTGAATTTTTATTAACAAGTATTAGTCATACAAGGGTGTCCTATATGTTATACAGAAATTCCTACTTTATATTATTTTCGAAGTACTGTCTGTCTCCTACTTGACTATCATCTTCTTATCATCACTTTCAGAGTAGCTGAGATTATAAAAGTACACAGTCATACCCAGTGGGTTTTTAGGTTTTCAAATGAGAGAAATAACTATGTAAGCCCAAGGAAATGACCCACTAGGGAAAGGAATAAATGACAGAGGTGTGAGAGAGGACAGTCACAGAAACACACTTGACTGAGTAGGGGTCAACTGAAAAGTGGGGCTCCCCATTACTAGGGAGGGAGCCAGCTCAGGGATCACAATGGGGCCAGGTCCCCAGGAACATTCACTTTTGTTTGCTTGGATTTTCTCACTAAAATATATCTGTTTCGCTCATAAATTACTTTACTGTTATTTCTTCTTTATTTGACAGTTAGGGTTATTATATTGATTTTTTAAAAATTTATGTGTGCAACTAGGTCACATTACCTAGGAATTTCATTTCAAGATGGAAAAGGAGGCGATACAAAATATTTTCTTTCTTTTAGTGGAACCAAGAGCCTTGCATAGATAGGGTAAACATATTCTCTAACATTAAACCACATCCCCACTCCTCAGAACACTTTTTTTGGGGAGGGTGCTAAAATTGAACTCATAACTTGGCTGGCTTGTTATAAACTGGTGCTCTGCCACTTGAACCACATCTGCAGCTCAGATTTTTGCTAGTTATTGTGAAAATGGAGTCTCACTGACTGTTCTGCTCAAGCTGGCTTTGAACTGTGATCCTCTAGATCTCAGCCTCTAAGGAGCTAGGATGTTACGAGCATGAGCCACCAAGACCCAAACCCAACAGTCTAGTGGTTAAGATGGAGAGGGGTGGCTGGGAGTATAGCCTAGTGGTAGAGTGCTCACCTAGCATGCATGAAGCCCTGGTTTCAATTCCTTAGTACCACATACACAGAAAAAGCCCGTAGTGGTGCTGTGGCTCAGGTGGCAGAGTGCTAGCCTTGAGCACCAAGTATCCAAGGACAGTTCCCAGGTCCTGAGTTCAAGCCCCCAGGACTGGCAAAAAATAAAATATGGGGGGAGAGTTATGCATCTGACATGGTTGTAGGGTCATGGAGGCCATGATAAAGTCCAGTGTGAGCCAGGTCCGGGCAATTGAATCTCTAAAAGTTGGTATTTTGAAGACTTGGCGCTCAGGATCCTCCTGCCAAGGGAAGAATCACCCTGCTCAGCAAATCTGCCATGCTGGGAGACAGATGAAGTTAATGATCCTCACTAAGATCCAGAAACAGAAGAGTGAAGCCATGTAGCTAGGGCCACCAGCAAGGCCGTCTTTGAACCCTGGTCTGAGTGATTACAAAGCCTGAACCATCCTGGCCCATTAGAGGAAGGAAGGAGAAGGAGGAGCCCTGAGTGACAGTTGTCCCAGAACTGGCATAAACAGGATGTGGTGTTGCATGAAACTTTCCCCCTACCCTTCAGCCCGCCCCCCACAGCCGTGGTCCCCACCCCTAGAAGACAGCGGAACTGAGAAAAGAAGGCGCTGCAAGCCATGGTCAGGGGGCCAGGAGCTGAATGGGAAGGGCGAGGGGCTGGGGCTTGAGTGGGGCTGCGGTGGGAAGGGCCTTGGGGTGGCGGTCAGCTGTGGCCTGAAGGTCGCAGGTGGGGAAGGGACTCAGCTGTGGGGAAGGATCTGGCTGGAGAAGAGATGTGGTGGTGCTGGACTTAGCTCTGGGCAAATGGATGCCTGGATCTCCTTCCTCCAGCCTCTACCCTGACTCCTGGGCCGGGTGACCTTTCCTGGAGAGAGAAACTGAGGCTGGGAGAAGGGACACAGGGGTTCAGTCCAGACCAACTCAAGTCTTCCTGATCCTTCTGGCAGTCTGACTCCTTGGTGGTGTGCGAGGTGGATCCGGAGCTAAAGGAAAAGCTGAGGAAATTCCGCTTCCGAAAAGAGACAGACAATGCAGCCATCATAAGTGAGTGACATCCCCCCGCCCCACGCACAGGGAAGCCTGGGGGAGGGGCAAAAGGGGCGGGGCCACTGTCACCAAGACAGGCGTGGCACGGAGGGGCGTGGCTTCCCAGCCAACGCCGGCGTGACGTTAAAGGGGTGGGTCCAGCAGGCTGTGTGGGCGTGGTATGGGCGGGGCTAGTATTGTGGGCGTGGCGTGCACGAGGGCGTGGCTAGAGTCGAGTGGGAGATCTAATCCCTACGTGCGCTCCTTTCCCCAGTGAAGGTGGATAAAGACCGGCAAATGGTGGTTTTGGAGGAAGAATTTCAGGTGAGGGTCTGGGAGGGGGAACGGGATCCTCCTAAGGGGGTACTGAGGACTGAAAGGACCTAGAATGGATGCTAAGTCATCCGGTCACTGGGAGCTACAAAGAACCTGGAGTCCACAGTTCCTTTGTGTGTCTCTGATTTTACCTATGCACTCTCACAGACTGCTTACAGATCCAATGGCTTAATCTGTAACCTGAGGTTAAGGCCTGGAGTATGTTATGTGCTCAATAAAGTGATACTGCCAGGCCCTGGTGGCTAACACCTGTAATCCTAGCTACTCAGGAAACTAAGATCTGAGGATGGCAATTCAAAGCCAGCCCAATCAAGAAAGTCCTCGGGGGTTGGAGACGTAGATCAGTCCATCAAGTGCTACCCAATGAGAAAGAGCAGCAGGTACAGTTTGAGTCCGGGTTTCAGACCAGAAAGAAAGGAAGGAAAAAGCCTTTGAGCCCTAATCTACAATTCACCTGCAAAAATCCAAAAAGGGGGCTATGGTTCAAGTGGTAGAACACCAGCCTTGAACAAAAAAGCTAACGGACAGCACCCAGGCCCTGAGTTCAAGTCCAGGAGTGGCGCGCACACCCACCCACCCCCTCCACACACACACACACACACACACATACACACAAACACACACGCGCAAATACTAGTACATCCCTGGCACTTGAAGGAAAATGAGTCTAAGCTCATTAAGTTAGCAGAACCCCTTTGTACGCAGGAAGACAATGAAGCCACCATGTCTTTATCAGTACATGATCATTGATGGTAAGGCTTCCTTCTGATTGTGGCTTTTTGGGGTGTTGGGGATAGGACTGGCTACGAGTTGAGCTTCCACCCACCCTATGAAAGGAAGGATAGTGAAATGGTTACCATGGGAACAAAGATGCAAATCTGAATTCAGCTACTTCCTAGCTGTGCAACCTTGGGCAAGTGTCTTAATGTCTCTGGGTTGTATGGGTATGAGAACAGGACCTACTTTCTACTGTTTTGGGAGAGTCTGATGATTAAGAAAGTGATTAGGGGCCAGGAGCATGGCCTAGTGGTAGAGTGCTTGCCTAGCATGCATGAAGCCCTGAGTTTGATTCCTCAGTACCACATACTGAGCTGTGTGCTGTGGTTTGAGTGGTAGAGCTCTAGCCAGTAGCAAAAGAGGCTCAGGGACAGTGCTCAGGCCCTAAGTTCAAGCCCCAGGGTTGGCAGGAAGAAAGAGAGAAGGAAAGAGGAGGGAGAGAGGGAGGGAGAGAGGGAGGGAGAAGGAAAGCTTATTTATGGCCTTTATTTGCTTTCTTTTCTCCTACCTGTCCCCCATCTCAGAATATTTCTCCAGAGGAACTGAAATCGGAGTTGCCAGAGAGACAGCCCAGGTACCCGGGTGAAGGAAGGGGAGGACTGGACTGTGGGGAGAGCGTGATGATGGAAGCCCGGACTTAGGGATCCCTTGGGCTTCTGTCCTGTGCATAGAATTGGGGTCTCTGTGGTTGAGATGAAGACTTCCTATTCTAGGTTGATGTAATATTATTTCATTGCAGAATTCTACTAATTTATATTTATATTATATTGGCTTAGAATTTGTTTTTTTACTTTAGTCTCAATATCTTACTGGCTTTATTTCTGAAAAACATCAAAATATTTATTAAAAAAAATTTAACCTGGGCATGGTGGTTCATGTCTGTAATCCCAGCTACTCAGGAGGCTGAGATCTGAGGCTTGTAGCTCAAAGCCAGCCCAGGCACTAAAGACCCAGAGACTCTTATCTCAAATTGACAACTGGAAAACAGGGAGTGGTGCTGTGGCTTAAGGGGTAGGGGGGTAGCCTTGAGCTGAAGAGCTCAGGGCCAGTGCCCAGGCCCAGAGTTCAAGCCCCAGGATCAGCCAAAAATTTTTTTTAAGTAGTTATACAAAAGGACATTTCAATTTAATAAATCAGATTATCTCTGTGCGTGTGTGCGTGTGTGTGTGTGTGTGTGTGTGTGTGTGTGTGTGTGTGTGTATGCATACCATCCCTGGGGCTTAAACTCAAGGTCTGGTACTGTCTCTTAAGCTTTTGTGCCAAAGACTAGTGCTCTACTACTTGAGCCACCGCTCTACTTTCAGCTTTTTGGCAGTTCTTTGGAGATACGAGTCTCATGGACTTTCTTGCCAAGCTTGCTTTGAAGTGTGATCCTCAGATATAAGCCTCCTGAGATGCTAGGAGTACAGGCTTAAGCCCCCAGTGTCTAACTAAAAAACTTAAAACAAAAGTGGGGGGAGGCTAGGAGTTTGGCCTAGTGGTAGAGTGCTTGCCTAGCAAGCACAAAGACCCAGGTTTGATTCCTCGGTACCATATACATAGAAAAAAAGCTGGACGTAGTTCTGTAGCTCAAGTGATAGAGCTCTAGACTTAAGAAAGCCCAAGAACAGTGCTCAGGCCCTGAGTTCAAGGCCCAGGACTGGCAAAAAAAAAAATTAAAAAACGGCTGGGATGTAGCTCAATGGCAAAGCACCACCTCGCAAGTGCAACATCCTGGGTTCAATCCCCAGTACCAAAGAAGAAAAGACAAAAAATACACAGTTAACACCCCCCCTGGAAAAAAATAGGTAAGAGCTGGAAGTTTGGCCTAGTGGTAGAGTGTTGCCTAACATGGTGCCTGAACTCAGGGCCTTGAGCTATCTCTTGGCTTTCTGCTCAAGGCTGGCATTCTACCATTTGAGCCACATCTATGCTTTTGGCTTTTTGGTGGTTAGAGAAAATTCTGTATTATCACTTCTGTTTATACAGATAAATTTGTTTATACCATTTGTGCCTATATGTATACATATGAATATGAATATGAGCATATATATATATATATATATATATATGTACTGGGAATCAAACCCAGGATGTTGCACTTGCAGGACAAGTACTTTGCCACTGAGCTACATCCCAGCCCAATTATCTTTTTATTTATTTATTTTATTAACCAGTCCTGTGGACCCTACCACAAGCTCTACCACTTGAGCCACAGCACCACTTCTGCCAGGGGAGGGGGAAGGGGGAAGGAGGGGGATGACTGAAGGCTGAGGAGGGACTCAAGTCCTGAGTGTAATTTCTCTGTTGCTCGCCTAGGTTTGTGGTCTACAGCTACAAGTACGTGCATACAGATGGCCGAGTGTCCTACCCTTTATGTTTTATCTTCTCCAGCCCTGTGGGTGAGAAACCACTTTCCTTGTCCTGAAGAGATGAGCTTAGGCTCTGGGGAACCAGGGGTGTGAGTGTATGTGGATGTGTGTGTAGATAGATAGATAGATAGATAGATAGATAGATAGATAGATATACACACACATACATGTGGATTGCCTGTGCTAGAGCAGGAAGGTGGAGGTGGAGTGGTAGCACAGAAGGCCCTGGCATGCTTTAAGGCCCAAATAAAGCGTGTAAAAGAGGGTGGGACTTAGCCAGGTGAGGTGGCTCATGCCTGCAATCCTAGCTACTCAGGAGGCTGAGAGCTGAGGATCATAGTTCAAAGCCAACCTGGGCATGACAATTCATGAGACTCTTATCTCCAATTAACTACCAGAAAACTGGAAGTGGCTCAAAGTGGTACAGAGCTACTAACCTTGAGCTGAAGAGCTCAGGGACAGTGCCCAGGCCCAGAGTTCAAGCCCCAGGACCAACCTAAAAGAATTTTTTAAAAAAAGGCAGGACTTGCTGAATGAGAGGAGAGGGAAAGGGAGAGAGAGAGAGAGAGAGAGAGAGAGAGAGAGAGAGAGAGAGAGAGAGAGAGAGAGAGAGAGAGAACTTAGAGAACAAAGCCACACACCCTCTGTCCCCAAGCAGAAGTCACTCCCTTCCCTGCTTTTACCTAGAAATCCATACATCTGGCCCTGAAGCTGGAGGACCACCCCCCACTCTCCCCCGCCCACAAGAACTTGAAGCCCCCAAGCAAACAAACCAAGAAACTCAATAGGGCATTCCAGGACCTCCCAAAGCAGTTTCAAAGGCCATCTGAAAACTGCCACCTTGACAGACATTTCTAGAGTGTCACTAAGCACTCTGGGGTCCCCCCCAGTGACACACTCTTTATCTCTGTGTCACACAGGCTGCAAACCTGAGCAGCAGATGATGTATGCCGGGAGTAAGAACAGGCTGGTGCAGACGGCTGAGCTCACCAAGGTGTGTGGTGGGGTGGGAGTGTCTAGATTCCTGAGGGGCTGTACACCTGGGGCTGAGGGAGGAGGTTGGATCTTTACCCTCTAATCCTTGGATGTCAGCTGCCTGCAGCCCCATGCAGTCCTAATGAGGAGATCTCTCTCCCTGCTCAGGTGTTTGAAATCCGCACCACGGACGACCTCACTGAAGCCTGGCTCCAGGAGAAGTTGTCTTTCTTTCGTTGACATCTGAAGCAGACACTTGAAGTCTTCATGCCTGAGCCCCAAGCGGGACGGAAGACTCCAGACTCCTACCATCCAAACATCTAAAACCAGAAAAGAATTAAATTAAAAAAAAAAAAAGCAAGAACTCAGATCCTCAGACTTCATGTTTGTGGGTGGTAGTCCTGCAGTTCCAGCCTGTAGCCAACAGGGGGCAGAAGACCTTGGTGGGGACACACATTTTTCAGACACCTGTGTCCTAGGAGGAGAGGCCAGAGACTATGGGATTTCTTGGGAGTGGGAGTGAGAGAGCTGAGTCTTCTGAATCTATGGGGAGGGGGGCAGGGGTGTTATTGTTAAAGGGAACAAGCACCCCCGAGGGTAAAGGAGGTATTGCACATTATTCTCCCTGCTTTCTAGGCTTCAGTGCTAGTGGACTTCAGCGCTTGTCCTGAATACTGAGAATTTAAAGGTCAAGAAGTTAAATGAATTGATTGTAATGGCTCCAGAAGCTCAGAAGTTGCTGGTGGCCAGTGGTTTGGGTGCTTGATTGGATGGATAGGTGTGAGGGCTCCCTGGTTAAGGAGGTGAGGACTCCCATGCATTGCAGGAACAAGAAATGATGACCCTGGTTCCCCCCTGTTTCTGATTCTTCCTGCCTTCCAGTGATAATCAGGGATCTAGGGACATTCACACTGGGTCAACCCTCCATCCTGTCTCTGAAGGGTATTTATTGAGCACCTCTGGTATACCAGGCTCTGAGAACAATGATATGAGTAACTCTTTACTGAGATGATGAAACAAAACCCATTTTTCCTTCAGATCTCTCCTTGTTTTTCCATCCCCAGATTCAGGGACCAGAAAACTCTTCCCCCACCCCCCACCACACCACATGCCACCACCCCTTTCTAGGTTCCCTGCAGAGAGGTGGCCGTTGCCATGGTAACAATGACATAGTGACCTTGGGTCTGGGCGGCCCTTCCCCCCACCCTGGCATTCCTCAGGGAGAGCCTAAAAGCCAGTTGCAATCTTATTCCATTCACTACCTCCACCTCACCGGGGTCTCTCATCACCCCACCCTGCTCCATCCATCCCGGGCTCCCCTGTCCCCAGTCCCAAGTCTCTTGCTTAAGGACTTTAATCATTTTTTTTTTGCACTGGGCCATAAAGACATCGGCCCTCTCTTGCCCCTAATTTCACTTTCCCGGGCGGAAGGGATTGGCTAAGGCCCTGTCTCTTGGTGACTGGCCTCTCCTCATCCCCATTTTTCCCTTCTGTCCTTAGTGATTGTAGTGGCTCACCCTGACGAGGGGAGGAAGGCATGCATCTAGGAGTCACAAGAAGCATGCAATAAACACATCGGGCAACTCTTGGCCTGCTGAAGTCAAACAGGCAAAGAGACCTGTCTAAAGGTCATGCACTTCGATATCCTCCACTGTATGATAATAGCTAACTCTGCTATCGAGAGCGCCTTCTGTGCCCTGGTACTTATACAGAGCACTTCACAGGCATTAACTCATTTAATCCTTTCAAAACTCCATGAAGAAGATACTATGATTATCCACTTTTTTTCTTTTTTTTTTGAGACTAGGTTGATCTGTATAGCTGGGGCTGGCCTTAGACTTGAGATCCTTCTGCCTCAAGCCTTGGGAATACTGGAATTCTAGACCAGTATCACTATACCTGGATCCCTTATTTTATTTTATTTTTTGCCAGTCCTGGGCTTGAGCTCAGGGCTTGAGCACTGTCCTTGGACTTTCTCAAGGCTAGAGCTCTACCACTTGAGCCTCAGCACCACTTCCGGCTTTTTCTATATATGTGGTACCAAGGAATCGAACCCAGGTCTTCGTGCATGCTAGGCAAGCACTTTAACCACTAGGCCAAACTCCCAGCCCTGGATCCCTTATTTTAAAAATGAAGAAAATGAGGCATAGAAGCCAAATATAGTTGTTTGGCTCCAATGGTGTGTGCAGTTTGAACTTGAACTCCAGGCTATCCTGTCATCAATGGTCAGACTGTTTGGCAAGAGATTTAAAAAACTTTTTCTTCTTTCCTCCTCCTCCTTAAGGTTCCCACTTCTTCAAAGATAAATTTCTGTTTGCATGTAGCCTGGTGATCATCAAAGACCCAATCAGAAAGGGGCATGTTTGGAGCCTTGTCCAATCAGGAATAAAGGTTTCCTTTGGGAATCAAGGACTAATCAAAGAAAGTGATACAGAGCAAGACTGATAATGAGTGGGTGTGGCTGAGTGTGGCTGAACCAACCTGAGTGTCTAGAATAGATTAGTTATCCAGTGAAGAGTCAACACATAGGTATGACTCCTTAGAGGGCTGGTATAAGCTGGGAATCATTTCTTCTAATACTGTGAGACTTTGGTCTAAGGTTCTGTAGTTCCATGCTCCCTAATTTTCACATCTGGGGCTTGAACTCTGGGCCTGGGTGCTGGCCCTGAGCTCTTCAACATAAGGCTACCATCCTACCTCTGGGCCTGGCATTGTCCCTGAGCTCTTCAGCTCAAGGCTACCGCCCTACCCTTGAGCCACAGGCCTACTTCCCATTTTCTAGTGGTTAATTAGAGTTAAGAGTCTCACAGAATTTAGTGCCTGGGCTGGCTTTGAATTGCGATCCCCAGATCTCAGCCTCCTGAGTAGCTCGGATTACAAGCATGATCCACTGCACCCAGCTCCCAGCATGCTGTCTCTTAGGCTACAGCTCCACTTCTGACTTTTTGGTGGTTACTTGGAGTTAAGAGTCTCATGGACTCTCCTGCCCTGGCTGGCTTCAAACTATGATTCTCAGGTCTCAGCTTCCTGAGTAGCTAGAGTTCCAGGCATAAGGCACTTGTGCCCAGTTCTTTTATATATATATATATATATATATATATATATATATATATGGTAATTAATAAAAGGGTTACATGAATATTTGCCAGATAGAAGGTGCATTAATTCACATACATTGATACCCTTTCACATTAGTGCCCAATTCTTATCTGGCTATTTTGAAGATTGGATCAACCAATCCTTAAAACCACTGCTGGCACACAGTGTGGCTACATTTGTACAAATGTACATTTATACATTTTCTGTTGTGACGTCTTCTCCTACTTGTACCCTCCCAGCCTGAACCCCCAGGCTCCAGCAGGAAACATTAGAGAGCAAGAAGTATTGTGAGGAGGGTTGATTGACTGGATCAAGATTTACTAAGAGGAAGATCTGCAGAGGTAGCTGGCCCTGGGCTTGTAGAAGAAGAATTTATGGACCAGGAGGTTGGCCTAGTGGTAGAGTGCCTGCCTAGCATGCACGAAGACTGTTTCCTTGGTACGACATACATAGAAAAAGCCAGAGTGGTGTAGTGGCTTAGGGTAGAATTCTAGCCTTGAGGAAAGCCTAAGGACATGCTGAGGCTCTGAGCTCAAACCCAGTACTGATTTAAAAAAAAAAAAAGAATTTATGATGAAACCCAAAATGGGAAGCATTTGAGACTGTAAAGATATGTACAACACGGCAGATTCTGATGGAAGATCTTGCTAGGTTTGGGGATCCTTTGAAAATCTGGAAAAAGAGATGGGGCATTCTGGGGATGGTAACGCACGACTACAATCTTGGCTACTCTCAAGGCAGAGTGAATAGGAGGGTCACAAATTCTGAGGCCAGTCTTAGGAAATGTTAGTTGAACCCCTTTGTCAAAAATGAAATAAAAGGTGGGCTGGGAGTTTGGCCTAGTGGTAGAGTGCTTGCCTAGCATGCACGAAGATCCAGGTTCGATTCCTCAGTACCACATTCATAGAAAAGTTGGAAGTGGTGCTGTGGCTCAAGTGGTAGAGCTCTAGCCTTGAGGAAAGCCCAAGGACAGTGCTCAGGCCCTGAGTTTAAACCCCAGGACTGGCAAAAAAAAAAAAAATCATAAACACAAAATAAAAACAAAAATAAATAACAGAGCCAGGCACAGCAGCTCATGCCTGTAATCCTAGCTACTTGGGAGTCTGAGATCTGAGGATTGAGGTTCAAAGCCAGCCCAGGAACTAAAGTTCATGAAACCTTATCTCCAATTAACCACCAGAAAATCAGAAGTAGTGCTGTGGCTCTAGGGGTAGGTTCAGTTGCCTTGAGCTGAAGAGCTCAAGGACAGCACTCAGGCCCCAGAGTTCAAGCCCCATGACCAACAAAAGAAAACAGAAAATGAACCCCCCCCCCAAAAAGAAAGAAAGAAAGAAAGAATGGGCTGGGAATGTGGCAGAATGCTTGCCTGGCATGCATGAAGCCCCGGGTTCAATTCCTCAGTACCACATGAACAGAAAAAGCCTGGAAATGGCGCTAAGGCTCAATGGAAGGGTGCTGCACTTGAGCAAAAGCATCTCAGGGATAGCGCCCAGGCCCTGAGTCTAAGCCCCAGGACTGGCAAGAAGAGGGAAAAGAGCAAAGGAA
Organism: Megascapheus bottae; assembly: GCF_031878675.1. NCBI lineage: Eukaryota > Metazoa > Chordata > Mammalia > Rodentia > Geomyidae > Megascapheus > Megascapheus bottae. Next base: position 6,953,729 of record NC_143539.1, read on the forward strand.
GACAGCCAAGTAATCCTGGAAGCTGCTCACAAGGCTGCGATGTGAGGCTCATGATTCGAAGCCAGCCCAGCCAGGAAGAACCATGGGAATCCAATGAAAGAAGGTAGAAGTGAAGCAAGAACAGCGCCTAGGAGTCCCAGAGGGGCTAAGACCTGGGGGGGGTGGAGAGGGGGGGCAGCTCCCCTCCCCCTCCCCCCAGGGGTGGGGTCCACCTGTGCGCTGGGGGTGCTGGCTCGGGCTGCCCTTGCCCACGCGGGCTGGGGAGGGCCTGCGGGGGGGTGCCCGGCGGGGGGGGTACCCGGCGGGGGGGTACCCGGCGGGGGGGTACCCGGCGGGGGGGGCGGGGAGGGGCGGGGCGGTCACTGAAGGCAGGCGGGCGCCGCTGGTCCCTTGGCCTCGTCTTCCCCTCGTGGTCCTGGGCGTCCCTGGAACGCGAGCCGGGTCGTGGCTGGAGGTGAGGCCCGGTCGGCGGAGCCGGGGCCGGGTGGGGCGTGGGGGGCGAGCGGAGGTCTGGATGTGTGTGAGCCGGGGCGGGGGCCGCCGGGGCCCCCCTCGCGGTGGGGCGTGGTCTGAGGTCCCTGGGGAGGCCGGGGGCGGGGCGGGCCTTGGCGGCTCCGCAGTGGAGACGGGGCGGGGGGGGGTGGGGGTCTGGGCCGCGGCCCCGGGGAGCGAGTCCGGGGGCCGGGGGGGGGGCGGGGGCGCCCCTCCCCCTCCCCGATGCGGCGGAGCTCGGCGGCGGCGGAGCGGAGGGCGGAGCTCGGCGGCGGCGCGGGAGGGAGGGAAAGGAGGAAGGGAGGGCGGAGGGAGGGCGGGAGGCGGGAGGGAGGCGGCCCCGCGGCACCGCGCCCCCTCCCCCGGCCCTCCCCCCACCATGGCGCGGAGCTCGGCGGCGGCGGCGGCGGCGGCGGCGGGGCCGGGCCCGGGGCCCCCCCATGGCCCGGGCTGGGTAAGCTTGGGGTGTCACCCCACCCCATCCCTGCAGCAAGCCTTCCCTCCCCCTCCCTCGGATCCTGGGGGGGGGGGGGAATGGAGGCAGGCGGGTGTGAGTGAGTGAGTGTGGCCGGCGCTGCGGCGGCCTTGCGTGCGCTCCGAGGCCCGGGGTGTGTGTGTGTGTGTGTGTGTGTGTGTGCGCGTGCCCGCGCGCGCCCCGAGCGTGGGGGGCCTCCATCCGGGTGTGTGCACCTGGGTGTCCCCCCCTCCACCACACACCCCTTCTTCTTGCACGAGGGACGCCCTCCCCCGGGCCCGGGGAGGGGGCCGTGTGCAGGTGTGTGTGTGTGCACACGCGTGGGTCGTGTGCCGGGTGTGTGCACACCGCTGGCCGCCCGCGTGGGGCGTTTGTATCCGGGTTGGGGTGTGAAAGCCGTGGATCTGGGGAGCCGGGTGTGTTCGCCCGGGTGTCCATTTGTGTGCGTGTGTGCGCGTGTGGCTCACGGATTGTGTGTCTGTCTGCGAGTCCACCTGCCGGCGGTGGACACGGGTGGGGTGTGCGGGCCGCTGAGGCGCGGCGTCCTGTGGGTCCAGGCCTCCAGACGCGTGGGGGAGGGCCCGTGTCAGCCCGAGGAGCAGGAAGGGGGGTCCCCAGCCATCCTGGGGGGAGACGGCCATATCTTTCTTTCCCTTCCCGGCGGCTGGGGGAGGGGGATGGGCAGCCCGGAGGTGGACAGATGGAGGGATGAGAGGCCGGAGGGATGGACAGATGGGCCTTGGGGCTTGGGGGGAGGGTGGGGGCGAAGACCTGGTCAGATCCCCACCCCCACCCTGAACCTCCCGCCCCCTACACCCGCCCCCCAACACACACACACACACACACACACACACACACACACACACCCCAGCCAGAAAGCTGCAGCGGCTTGAGTGTAGAGTTCCGGCATTCTGATGACCTGCTGGGGGTGGGGGTGATGACCCGGCTGGTAGGGTGGGGTGCTTCGGGGCTCCTGGCAGGAGGATTTTCTTAGAAACTGGCTTTGGGACTGATCACCCCCCCCACCATACACACACACACCCCCGACCCTTCCATTCCACCTGCTGAACGAACTCTGACCTCTGACCCAGGCTGGGGATGTGGTTTGGGGGGAGGGAGGTGTTGGAATGTGCTGGGTGGGGTGTTAGGGAGGGGGGCACGTGGAGGAATGTGTGTTGACTGTCGTTCAGAATGGTGTGTGTGTGTGTGAGAGAGAGAGTGAGTGTGTGTGTGGTTTCACAAGTATGGAAAACCCTCCGGGGACTCGGAGTGTGTCTGCTGCTGCGTGCATGTCTTGACAGGTCTGTAGAGGTGAGTCTTTTCGTCTGTGTGCCTGTGTGCTTGTCCTTAGAGACTCAGCCTCGAGAACGTCGGAGAGCCGGCGTGTCAGGCGTGCACAGCTAGGATGTACGTGTTGGCGGCGGGCAGATGTGTGAGTCCACACACAGCGGTGTGCAGTTGGGCGAGTGTTTCAAAGTCCCAAAGTGTGCAGTTAAACCAGCCATCTGCTGGCTCACACCTGTCATCCTAGCTACTCAAAAGGCTGAGATCGGAGGATCACAGTTCAAAGCCAGCCTGGGCAGGAAAGTCTGTGAGACTCCAATGAATCACCAGAAAACTAGAAGTGGAGCACTAGCCTTGGGCAAAAAAAGAAGCTCAGGGATAGCACGCAGGCCCTGAGTTCAAGTCCCAGGAAAAGCACCCAAAAAAACCAAAAACAAAAACAAAAAAGTGTGCACCTGTGTACATTTGCTCACGCAGGTGTGTATCTGTGATGTCTGTTGCCCCCTGTCTCGGTGGGTGTGTAGCATGTATTTGGAGGAGGGGATGTCTGTGTCTTGTGGCAGTGTTGGTCACGGGGAATAGACAGTGTGTCCGTTTTGACATGTATGTGCAGGCCGGCTGTGAATGTGTGTCCGGTGGATTGGAGGGACCTGTGGGATGGTCTGGGACCAGCCAGGACCCAGGCTGTGATTCCCTTGGCTAGGTGTCCTTGCCCTGGCAATTTGGGGGAGGGACCCCAGATCTTGCTGGTGTGTTGCTGGGAGATCCTGGGGAGAACTTGGGTTGGAGAGTTGGGGTAGGCCGCCCAGTGTTGGTAAGGTAAGAGCAGGGGTTCCTTCCGAGCTCCTGCTACAGCTCAGGGCTTTGAGACTGGGGAGGTGGGGACCTGTTGTAAATGTTGGGGGGGGTAAGGCACCTGGCCCGGACTTTGGAGGGGGGCGAATCTGAGAAGGAGTCTGGGAATTTAGAATCCTGAGGTTGAGAAACGAGGGGATGGCTGCCGGATTCCAGGAGAGTGATGGAAGAAGAGCTGTGGGGCGCGGAGGAGGGGGGCAGAGGACAAACCAATGGGTGTCCTGAACTCCTGAGTTTGCGTGACCCACCCCTGAAACTCAGTCTCTTCCATTTTAGAACCTTCTGAAACTCTGAGATGGCAAAGCCTGAAGCATGACAGCTGAGGGAGGATCCCTCTGGGGATTTCTGTAGCTCAGCTGGTCCCCCAGCAGGCCCTGGGGCCCAGAGAGAAACCAGAGGGTGCTAACGTGCTGGGTTTTATTCTGTTACAGGTACTGGCCCAGGCCCTGACTCCCTGAAGAGAGGTAAGTTGGAGCCCTCAGGCTCAAGAGAGAAATGGGGGGTGATGGGCCTTGCTTAGAGCCAGCTGGGGCCCAGAACCTCTCTGCCAAGGTTAGGGGTGGGGACCACTCTAGAAGTATCATGGTTGAGTCCGGGTTGTTAGTGACCAGGCTTTGGGGGACAGGTAGAGTCTCAGGACAAGATGTAACCTCTCTCCTCAGCATAGGTAAGGTGGTTGGGCAAGAGAAACTCCAGCCAAGCATGGCGGTACATACCTCTAGTTCCTGCTACTCAGAAGGGGGGATCTTGATTCAAGGTTGATCTGAGCAAAGCAGTATGAGACCCTATCTGAAAAACAAACTGAAGGGGAGGGAGAGAGTTGGGGGTGTGGCTCAAATGGTAGCGGGTTTTCTGAGCAAATGCAAGGTTCTGAATTCAAATAATCTGATCAAATAATCTGACACACAGAGAGAGAATTAACACATTATTATAAGTAATAGTAGTAACTGTAGCAGCCTGTATGTAGCATTTCCTTTGTGAAGATCACAGTTACAAATAATAGTTACAAATAGCTACAAAGAATGGTGCAGAATTCTTTGAACTGATGTGGTAGATTTTTTTTTTATTTATAAATCAGTGGATAGCTGAACGCACAGATTGATGCCCTTTTGGGGGAGTCATTTGACTGACTTGGGGACTTGGGGGATGTGATCTCAAGGGAGTGAGGTCCAAATTCTGTCCCCCAATACTGAAGTGTCTCTCAGTACATAGTAGGTGTTTTCATTCACTCTGACTGTGAGAGGTGAAGCTTTGCTCTTGTAAATTGGGGTTCTGAGCCCTAGAGACCTCCACAATCAAGCTGGTGCAGATCTGGGCATCTGATCATGCCAGAACTACTTTTTTTTTGCCAGTCCTAGAGCTTGAACTCAGGGCCCAGGCACTGTCCCTGATCTTCTTTTGCTCTTTTCTGTGTGTGAGGAATCAAACCCAGGGCTTCATGCATGCTAAGTAGCAGTCTTCCACTAGGCCACATTCCGGTAGTTGTGTGTGTGTGTATACGTGTGTGTGTGTGGGGGGGGAGAGACTTGAATTTTGGGCTTAGTGCTATTCCTGAGATTTTCTTTTCTTTCTTTCTTTTTATTTATTTATTTTTTTTGCTAGTCCTGGGCTTGAGCTCAGGGTCTGAGCACTGTCCTTGGACTTTCTCAAGGCTAGAGCTCTACCACTTGAGTCTCAGCACCACTTCTGGCTTTTTTCTATGTATGTGGTACTGAGGGATTGAACCTGGGTCTTCGTGCATGCTAGGCAAGCACTCTACCACTAGGCCAAACTTCTGGCCCCCTTCTGACTTTTTTTGGGGGGGGGGATCGTTAGCTGAAGATCATTGTCTCAGGAACTTTCCTGTCCATACTGGCTTTGAACCACGATCCTCAGACCTCAGCCTTCTCAGTAGCTAGAGTTACAAGAGTAATACACTACTGCCTGCCTCTTCCTCTTTTAATTTCTTGTCTGTCTGTCTGTCTCTTAGTGCTAGTAGTAGGGCTTGAACTCAGGGCCTCATACTTTGGCTTAGCTTTTTTCTTTTTCCAGTGGAGTGGTGCTTGAACTCAGGGCCTGAGCACTGTCCTTGGACTTTCTCAAGACTAGAGCTCTACCACTTGAGCCTCAGCACCACTTCCAGCTTTTTTCTATATATGTGGTACCAAGGAATCGAACCTGGGTCTTCATGCATGCTAGGCAAGCACTCTACCACTAGGTTAAGCTCCTGGTTGGCTTAGCTTTTTTGCTCAAGGCTAGCACTCTACCACTTGAGCCACAGCTTCACTTCCAGCTTTTTTTTTTTGTGGCTAGAGATAAGAGACTCACAGACTTTACTTCCTAAGCTGGTTTCCATCCTTGGTGCTCAGATGTCAACCTTCTGAGTATTTAGGGTTACAGGCAGGAGCTGCTAATACTCAGCTTTCTCCTCCTTTCTGGTGTGTCTCCTCCCCTCTGAGTTTTTCTCTCTCCCCACTTGTGTCTTGCTCTTTATCTTCTCTTCCTTTTTGATTTATTGGTTAATTTGCCAGTTCTGCTTGAACTCAGGACCTCGGTGTTGTCCCTGAGCTTTCTCAAGGCTAGAGTTCTACTATTGGCTCCACAGCACCATTTCTGGCTTTTTTGTTTTTTCTTTTTGGTCAGTCATGGGACTTGAACTCTGGGCCTAGGCATTGTCCCTGAGCTCTTTAGCTCAAGGCTACCACCCTACCCCTTGAGCCAAGCACCACTTGTGGTTTTCTAGTGGTTCATTGGAGAGAAGAATCTCACAGACTTTAGTGCCTGGGCTGGCTTTGAACCACAATTCTCAGATCTCAGCCTTCTGAGTAGCAGGATTAGAGGCTTGAGCCACCGTACCCAGCTAATTCTGGCTTTTTCGAACCCAGGGCTTCATGCATGTTAGGCAAACACTCTACTAGCCACACTCTTGGCTTTCTCTTCAGTCAGACTGAGACTTGAACTCAGAACTTGCCACTTCCACTCTTTGGGTAGCACTCTACCAACAGAGCCATGCCTCTAACCCTTGTTGCTTTTCTGAGCTAGCCATCTTGCTATAGAGCCAAAGTGGCTTCAAACTCATGATCCTCCTTTGCTCTGCCTCCCGAGTACAGGGAATACAGGTGTGTATTACCATACTACCATGCCCTGCGTGTGTGTGTGTGTGTGTGTGTGTGTGTGTGTGTGTGTGTGTGTTAATGTAACCCAGAACCCTATGAATACCAGGCAAGTGCTCTTCTTCTGAGCTTCCCTCTCAGCTCTCCTTCATTTGGGATTGGTTTTCTTTCTCTGTCTCTACCATTCCAACCCTGCCCCCTTGCCTCTCCCTGCCTGTCTTCATCCCTTTCTGATTTCTTTCTGATTCCTCTTTTGGACACAAAACTGAAAGCCACACAAGGTCACTGCCCTACACAGAGTCAGTCTTAGAGACTGTCAGTAGAGACCGGGGTACAGGGCAGTGGGAGTGAAAACCACTTCAGAGATCCCCTCTTCTCTTTTTCCCCTCTTCTCATCCTGTCCTGTGTTGTGAGGGGGGCTGATGTGTCATGGGCTGTTGCAGTGAAGGGAAGGGGGGAATCAAAGCCCAAATTCTTTGCCTGGAGCAGTGATGCTGTACAAGGGAGTGTGTGTGTGTGTGTGTGTGTGTGTGTGTGTGTGTGTGTGTGTATAGGTATGCACTGATGTGAGTCCAGGCTAAAGACCCACTTAGAAGGACTTTCTGAGTCTGAGCTAGGAAACAGATGCGGTGAATCTCACACGCTGCCTTCTTCATACCCCCTCTGGCCCTGCCCAAGATGGGAGAGGGATTTGAAAGTTGACAGAGTATGCAAGGCCCAGGGTTGTTCAGTGGTTCTCAGTAAACAATCCTTGTAAAGATACTATGACTCTCATCCCATTTTAGAAATTATGTCATTCTGAAGCATGGCTCAGGTGATAAGTGAGAGTATCAGACACTGAGTTCAAGCCCCATTCTTGGACGTTTTTTTTTTTTTTCTTTCCAGTCCTGGGGCTTGAACTCACAGCCTGGGCACTGTCTTTGGGCTTTCTGAAGGATAGTACTCTACCACTTGAGCCACAGCACCACTTCTGGATTTTTCTGTGTGTGTGGTACTAAGGAATCGATCCCAGGGCTTGGTGCATGCTAGGCAAGCACCTACCACTAGGCCACACTCCCAGTCCCTCTTAGGTCAATTTTTAAAAAGTCATTCTGGCCAGGGCTGGGAGTTTGGCCTAGTGGTAGAGTGCTTGCATGTATTCATGAAGACCCAGGTTCAATTCCTTGGTGCCACATACATAGAAAAAGCCGGAAGTGGTGTTGAGGCTCAAGTGGTAGAGCTCTAGCCTTGAGAAAGTCCAAGGACAGTGCTCAGGCCCTGAGTTCAAGCTCAGGACTGGCAAAAAAAAAAAAAAAAAGTCATTCTGGCCTAGATAGATGGGGAATCCTAGTGTTGGGAGAGTCACAGGGCGGATGCCAGGATTTGAACCGGAATCCAATTGATTTCAAAGCACTTGCCCCTGCTGGGAGCCAGTGGCTCTTACCTGGAGCTCACAGCCATAACCCCAGCTGCTGAGGAGACTCACACCTGAGGATCGCCATTTAAAGGCCGCCAATCATGGACTCTTTAATTAACCAGCAAAAAGCTGGAACTGGAGAGGTGGCTCAAGTGGTAGAGCATCAACGTTGGATAAAAAAGCCAAGGGATAGTGTCCAGGCCCTGAGTTCAAGCCTCTGTACCAGCACACACACACACACACACACACACACAACATAGTTGTAGTAGTATTTGTTCTTGGTGCATCTTAGCCACTTGATAGTGATAATAATGATGATGGTGATGAAGATGATGATGATAAGGATGACTTCTAGAATGTATTAAGCTCATCTTCCATGCTAGGTGCTATTCTAAAGTCAGCTGGGTTTATTGATTAACTTACATCCTCTTCACAGAAATGAGGCTTTGTTTCTATCTCTACTTTCCAGATGAAGAAACCGAGATTCAGAGAGGTTCAGACACTTTCCCGAGGTCACACAGCTAGTAAGTGTCACAGCTGGGGTTGAACCCAGCTGGGTATGGTCTTGACATTGATGGCCTTAAGTTATAATCAACAAAAATTTCAAAACCTTTGGTAGGGTTGGGGGGGAAGGTGCTGTTTCAAGTGGTAAGTGGCTTTCCTTGGATTCAACCCCCAGTACCACCTACATAAATAAGTTAATAAATAAATTAATTAAATAGTAGGTACTGAAGGATCCAGATTGGCCCAGGTGGGAGAAAGAGGTTGTACATTAAAGAGTGGTATATATATATATATATATATATTTTTTTTTTAATTTTAATTTTAATTTTTTTTGAGGGGGTGAGGGTTGTTGGTTGTGGGACTTGAACTCAGGGACTAGGGACTGTCCTTGAGCTTTCTTAAAGCTATTGTTCTACCATGTGAGCCACAGTACCACTTCCAGCTTTTTCTGTGTATGTGGCACAAAGGACTTGAATCTGGGTCTTCATGCATGCTAGGCATGGGGCTTGAAACCTGGGCCTAGGAGCTGTCCCTGAGCTCTTCAGCTCAAAGCTATTGCTCTACCACTTGAGCCACAGCATCACTTTCTTTTCTTTTCTTTCTTTCTTTTTTTTTTTTTTTGCCAGTCCTGGGGCTTGAACTCAGGGCCTGGGCTCTGTCCTTGGGCTTTCTCAAGGCTACAGCTCTACCACCTGAGCCACAGCACCACTTCCAGCTTTTTTCTATGTATGTAGTACCAAGGAATCAAACCTGGGTCTTTGTGTATGCTAGGCAAGCACTCTACCACTAAGCCAAACTTCCGGCCCCTCCTTTAAAAATTTTTTTAATGAAAATTTTGTTTTGCATATGATGTAAAAATCAATGTTAATAAATTCTTTAATAAATTAAAAAAAAAATTTTTGCCAGTCCTGGAGCCTGGACTCAGAGCTTGGGCAGTATCGCTGAGTTGCTGCTGCTTCTTCTTTTTGTTTTTATTTTTTTCTAAAGGCTAGCACTCTACCACTTGAGCCACAGCACCACTTCTGTCTTTTTTGTGTATGTAGGTCTGAAGAATCAAATCCAGGGCTTCATGCAGGCTAGGCGAGCACTCTACCACCCAGCCTCATTCCCAGCCCCCACCACTTTGGGCCATAGCTCCACTTCTGGTTTTCTGTGGGTTCATTGGAGAGAAGAGTCTTGCAGACTTTCTTGCCCAAGCTGGCTTTGAACTTTAATCCTCAGATCTCAACCTGAGTTGAGTAGCTACGATGACCCCTAGCTATATTTATTTTAATTAATCTATTTTTTTTTTGCCAGTCCTGGGGCTTGACCTCAGGGCTTGAGCACTTTCCTTGAGCTTCTTTTTTGCTCAAGGCTAGCACTCTACCACTTGAGCCATAGCACCACTTCTGGCTTTTTCTGACTATGTGATATGGAGGAATCGAACCTGGGTCTTTGTGCATGCTAGGCAAGAACTCTACCACTAGGCCACACTCCTGGCCCCTTTATTTATTTATTTTTTTTGTTGGTCCTGGGACTTGAACTCAGGGCCTGGAGCCTGTCCCTGAGTTTTTGTATTTTTGCTCAAGTCTAGTGCTCGACCACCTTGAGCCACAGCTCCACTCCCAAGGGTTGGTAATTTATCCACTGTCCTAGAAAGATTATAATTTATGGCTAGGCACTCTGCGTGGTATTCAGGTCACGGGAGGAGTGGGATTCAGTTCTGAGACAGGCCAGCCGGGAGCTGGCAGGGTGGTGACAGAACCCTGTGCCTGGGTCACCTTCCGCTTCCTCTGCAGGTCTAACCTCCTGTCCCTGCTGCTGTCCCCGGGCACCATGGCTCCAGGCCCCTTCTCCACGGTGCTCTTTTCACCACCTCCGACTGCCCTGTCTTTTCTGTTGTTACTCTGGGCCGGGGCATCTCGTAGCCAGCCTTGTCCAGGCCGCTGCATTTGCCAGAACGTGGCCCCCACGTTGACCATGCTGTGTGCCAAGACCGGCCTGCTGTTCGTGCCCCCGGCCATCGACCGGCGCGTGGTGGAGTTACGGCTCACTGACAACTTCATCGCCGCCGTCCGGCGTCGGGATTTCGCCAACATGACCAGCCTGGTTCATCTCACCCTCTCCCGGAACACCATCGGCCAAGTGGCGGCCGGCGCCTTTGCCGATCTCCGCGCCCTCCGTGCCCTGCACCTGGACAGCAACCGCCTGGCCGAGGTGCGCGGCGACCAGCTGCGTGGCTTGGGTAACCTTCGCCACCTGATCCTTGGCAATAACCAGATCCGCAAGGTGGAATCGGCGGCGTTCGACGCCTTCCTGTCCACCGTGGAAGACCTGGATCTGTCTTACAACAATCTGGAAGCCCTGCCCTGGGAGGCCGTGGGCCAGATGGTGAACTTGAACACGCTCACCCTGGACCACAACCTCATCGATCACATCGCCGAGGGGACCTTCGTGCAGCTGCATAAGCTCGTGCGTCTCGACATGACCTCCAATCGCCTCCACAAACTCCCTCCCGATGGCCTGTTCTTGAGGTCCCAAGGCAGCGGGCCCAAGCCCCCCACACCCCTGACCGTCAGCTTTGGGGGGAACCCATTGCACTGTAACTGCGAACTACTCTGGCTAAGACGGTTGACCCGAGAGGATGATCTAGAAACCTGTGCCACCCCGGAGCACCTAACCGATCGCTACTTCTGGTCCATCCCCGAGGAGGAATTTCTCTGTGAACCGCCGTTAATCACCCGCCAAGCTGGAGGCCGGGCCCTGGTAGTGGAAGGCCAAGCGGTCAGTTTACGTTGCAGGGCTGTGGGTGACCCTGAGCCTGTGGTACACTGGGTGGCACCAGATGGGAGATTGCTGGGGAATTCCAGCCGGACCCGGGTGCGAGGGGATGGGACCCTGGATGTGACCATCACCACGCTGAGAGACAGTGGCATCTTCACCTGCATTGCCTCTAATGCGGCTGGGGAAGCCACGGCGCCCGTGGAGGTCTGCGTGGTACCTCTGCCACTGATGGCGCCTCCGCCAGCTGCCCCACCGCCTCTCACCGAGCCTGGCTCCTCTGACATCGCCACCCCTGGAAGACCCGGTGCCAATGAATCCACTTCCGAACGCCGGCTGGTGGCAGCTGAGCTCACCTCAAGCTCTGTGCTCATTCGCTGGCCAGCCCAGAGGCCAGTGCCCGGGATCCGCATGTACCAGGTCCAGTACAACAGCTCAGCTGATGATTCGCTTGTGTACAGGTAGGTGAGGTGCTGCCCTGAGCCCAGGGGTCTTCCTCTCCCTTCCATGTGTCCATTCCCTTGGCTTTGTTTTGTTTCAGTGGTGATCCTGGAGCTTGAACTCACAATCTGGGTGCTGTCTCTGGCTCAGCTTTTTCCCTCAAATCTGGTGCTCTACCACTTGAGCCATACCTCCATTTCTGGTTTTGTTTTTTCTTTTGGTAGGTCTTTGGAGATCAGAGTCTCACAGATTTTCCTGGCTGGCTTTGAACTGTGATTCTCAGATCTCAGCCTCCAGAGTAGCTAGGATGGACAGGTGTGTGCGGGGTTTCTCTTGGTTTTCTTGCTCAGCTGGGGTTTCTGGTTGACCTCAGACTTGTCTCTGGCTCCTTCATTTGCTCTGTCTCCTCTCTCCTCTATTTCTGTCTTACTCTCTGTTTTTCTTGCATTTGGCAAATATTTATTGAGCATCTACATGTGGAAAGCTGAGGGCTGCAGTTGTAATAGCAAAGGAAGCCAGCCTGATTGCTGAGTTCCCAGTCACCATCGGTCATGGTCACCAACCTCAGAAGTTAGACATTTTAGCTGGATGCTGACAGATCACATCTGTCATCCTCTCTACTCAGGAGACTGAGGTCTGAGGATCCCAGTTCAAAGCCAGCCCAGGTAGGAGAGTCCTTGAGATTCCTATCTCCAATTAACCACCAGAAAAGGAAAGAAAAGAAAAGAGCCAGAAGTGGAGTTGTGACTCAAGTAGTAGAACACCAACCTTGCGTAAAAAAAAAGCTGAGCTAGGGGCCAGAAGTTTGGCCTAGTGGTAGAGTGCTTGCCTAGCATGCATGAAGACCCAGGTTGATTCCTCGGTACCACATACATAGCAAAAAGCCAGAAGGGGTGCTGAGGCTCAAGTGGTAGAGCTCTAGCCTTGAGAAAGTCCAAGGACAGTGCTCAAGCCCTGAGCTCAAGCCTAGGACTGGGGGAAAAAAAAAAAAAAGCTGAGATAGCACCCAGGCTCTGAGGCCAAGATCTAGAACTGGTAAAAAGTAAAAGTTAAACATTTTGGAGAGGAAACACACACACATGTCTATTTAGCTGTATTTCTTTTTCTTTTTTTTTTTAATTGGTCCTGGAGCTTAAACTTAGTGCCTGGGTGCTGTCCCTGTGATCTTTCACTTAAGGCTAGCACCACTTTAGGTTTTCTGGTGCTTCCTTGGAGATAAGAGTCTCATGGACGTTCTTGCTCAGGCTGGCTTTGAACCACAACCCTCAAATCTTAGCCTCCTGAGTAGCTAGGATTACAGGTATGAGCCACTAGCACCTGGCTTTTAGTTACATTTCTACTAAGAAACCATTAAAAGGCATGGAGTGTGGTCTAGTGGTAGAGTGCCTGCCTAGTGTGCACAAAGACCCAGGTTTGATTCCTCAGTACCCCACATACATAGCAAAAAGCCAGAAGTGGTGCTGAGGCTCAAGTGGTAGAGCTCTAGCCTTGAGAAAGTCCAAGGACAGTGCTTAGGCCCTGAGCTCAAGCCCAGGACTGGGGAAAAAAAAAAAAAAAGCTGAGATAGCACCCAGGCTCTGAGGCCAAGATCTAGAACTGGTAAAAAGTAAAAGTTAAACATTTTGGAGAGGAAACACACACACATGTCTATTTAGCTGTATTTCTTTTTCTTTTTCTTTTTTTAATTGGTCCTGGAGCTTAAACTTAGTGCCTGGGTGCTGTCCCTGTGATCTTTCACTTAAGGCTAGCACCACTTTAGGTTTTCTGGTGCTTCCTTGGAGATAAGAGTCTCATGGACGTTCTTGCTCAGGCTGGCTTTGAACACAACCCTCAAATCTTAGCCTCCTAAGTAGCTAGGATTACAGGTATGAGCCACTAGCACCTAGCTTTTAGTTACATTTCTACTAAGAAACCATTAAAAGGCATGGAGTGTGGCCTAGTGGTAGAGTGCCTGCCTAGTGTGCACTATGCCTGTGAAGCCCGGAGTTCGATTCCTGAGTACCACATGAACAACAAAAAAAAGCCTAAAGTGGTGGTGTGGCTCTAGTGGTAGAGCACTAGCTTTGAGAAAGCCCAAGGACAGTGTTCAGGCTCTGAGTCCAAGCCCCAGGACTGGCAGTAAAAGAAAAAAACTATTAACCACTTCAATTATGTCAACACATGAGGTACATTGTAGATAGAGAAAGCAAAAAAGCTGAGAAAAATGGACATTATTTCAACCCCTTTGCCTGGGTTTGAAGCCAGGACTGGTGAACAAATCTGGGTCGTGGTTAAAGCATTTTTCTGAGATACTGGGGTTCTAGTATTTTTTGGTTTTCCAATATGGCTTTTAGCCACAGATCTGGCCACACTACTGTATGGGACTTGCTCATTAACTCTTGGGTACTCTGGCAACTGGCTGTCAGCTGCAGAGACACCTCTTTTTGTTTCCACCTCCCCTGTGCACTGTAGAGTGGCTACCGAATGCCTTGTTCTGGAATTGACCCCCATCAGGATGCTAGAGGGACTGGAAAATTGTCCCACCTTGAGATCCACCCCTAGCTTTGCGGTATGGCCGGGCCTTCCCTCGTGAACCTGCCTCTTGGCCTCCACCTCTGACTCCCCTTAGCCACCACTCTCCATGTCCTCTTGCCACAGGCATGGTGTCAAGTGGGCATGTCCCCATTGTTGATAAAGTGCATCAACAACTCTCTTTTCCTCATGGTCCTCTCCCAACCCCTAACCCCTAGATAGGGACTGGACACCCTGGATTCTAGGCTGATCTGGATTTCTGGCTTCCTTGCCTAGCCTCCCCAAGAGCTGGGATTACATGCTCAGCACATGGTCTTCCTTTTGATTCTAGCTACCCAATACTGAACACAGACCTTCTCTGTGCTACATCTGATGCTAGCTATGCCCTGTGCTGACAGAGACAGCTAGATCCTGGCCCAATTTTACAAACAATAAGCAAAGGAACCACACAGAACATTTCATATGATGTTTCTAAGGGTGCTGTGACTTCATTCTCCCTTCCCAGTTTCACTGTGATTCAGGGATCATTTTCTCTCCCACGTTCTTGTCTTCTTTCTTTATTATTTGCAGCACTGAGGATCGAGCCCCGGTCCTCACACATACTCCTCGAGGGCCTCATTAGCCTTCTACCACCCTTCCTTTGCAGATAGGGAAATTGAGGTTGAATGGTTGGGGGGCCTTTGTCGGATCATGTAGAAATCAGCAGAGCTGTCTTTTATATTCAGGACACATACTTTCTGTTTGCTGGGAAAATGGATAATGCATGTCAGTAAATAACCCTGTTTCTTTGACTTTCCTCTTCTCCTTGTCTGTCCTCCTTTCTGGCCCATAATCACCACATCACAGATAAGGGGAAGGTTCCCCCTCCCCCCAGACCCTATGTGAGTGCAGATGTCGTTAGTCTCCTGTGTCTGGCCAAGCAGGAAATCCTAAAATGCTTTCTCTAAGGGCCTAGGTTCCAGTCCTCCATCCTCTAGCTGATGCCTGCAAGACGGCTCTGCATGGGTTAACTTCCTCACTGCTGCCACAGGGAGGAGGTGACATCCAATCAGAAGCCTGCTCAGATGGCTTGTTCTGGTCTAATAGCCAATGAGAGACACGGGGGCTTAAGCTTTCTTAAGAAGCCAGTCTCTGTCCTTGATAAAGGGGGATCCCCTAGCAACTGGTTATTTGGGGGGGGAGGGAAGCAAGGGAATGCAAAGCTATAAGGAGAAGAAGGGGACAACTTGAGCGTGGGGGAGCCAGGCTGGGGGCAATGCTGCCCTGAGGAAAGACAGGTAGGCGGAGCATGAGGGCCACTTTGGTGGGTTCATACTTGGGGCCTGTGAGATGGAGCATGATTCCTGGGGTAATGAGAGACCCTCCTGGAGGTGACTGAGGTGGGGCTTCAAAATCAAAGTGGCCCAGGGGCTGCGAGTTCGGCCTAGTGGTAGAGTGGTTACCTCGTATGCACTAAGACCTGGGTTCGATTCCTCAGTAATACGTACATAGAAAGAGCTGGAAATGGTGTTGTGGCTCAAGTGATAGAGTTCTAGCCTTGAGAAAACCCAAGGACAAACCGGGCACAGTGACTCACACCTGTAATCCTAGCTACTCAGGAGGGTGAGATCTGAGGATCAAGGTTCAAAGTCAGCCCAGCTACAAAAGGACCTGAGACTCTTATCATCTCCAGTTAACCTATAGAAAATGGGAAGTGAGGTTGGCCTCCAGGGTAGGGTGGTAGCCTTGAGCTGAAGAGCTCAGGGACAGTTCCCAGGCCCAGCTCAAGTCCCATGACCCACAAAAACAAACAAACAACAACAACAAAACCCAAGGACAGTGCTAAGGCCCCGAGTTCAAGCCCCAGAATTGGGGGGGAAAAAAAAAAGTGACCCAGAAGGAGGGGAAGGTGGTGCTCTGAGAGGTAAGCAGGCCTGTAGAGATGAGGTATGGCCTTTCCAGGGCTGGAGCCTCTGGTCTGCATGAGGCTGGCCTTGCTCCTGACGGGTCCCTAAGCACTTTGTCACCCTAGGAGAGCTTGTGAGGCGAGGATCTAGGCATGCACATCAGAGTGGACTTGGGTTTGGCAGGCCTGGCTTGCTTGAGGTTTTCTAGAGGTTAATGGGAGATAAGAGTCTCAGGTCCTTTTGTGCCTAGGCTGGCTTTGAACCTTGATCCTCAGATCTCATCCTCCTTCCTGAGTAGCTAGGATGACAGGTGTGAGCCGCCATGCCCAGGGAGGCCTGGCTTTTTTGAGACTGGATGGGAGCAATCAGGAAGATGGATGTGCCCAGCAGAAGGGGCCAGGGCCACCCAGAACAAGCTACAATTGGGTGCCAGTGGTTCCCAATTGTAATCCTAGCTGCTCAGGAGGCTGAGATCTGAGGATCACAGTTCAAAGCCTGGGCAGGCTGCCCCCCCCCCCACCGCCCAGTGGTCTCCCACTGAGCTAAATCCCCAACCCCTGGGAGACTCTTATCACCAATGAACCACCAGAAACCTGGAAGTAGAGCCATTGCTTAAAGTGATAGAGTGCTAGCCTTGAGCATAAGAGCTCAGGACAACACCCAGGCCCTGAGTTCAAGCCCCAAAACAACAACAACAACGACAACAACAAAAGTCTTACGGTTGGTTTGGGGAGGAATTGGCCCAGAACCGAGCCAGGATTTTTGACTATCTCCGAATAGGATTTTAGTTAATGGGAACATTAAGTATCAGATTTTGAATGTATTTTGTCCCTCCTCTTCCTCCTTCTTCTTTTTGCCAGTCCTGGGGCTTAAACTCAGGGCCTGGGCACTGTTCTTGAGCTTTTTTTTCTACCTTGAGCTTCTCTTCCACTTGCACTGCTCTACTTCTGGTCTTCTGGTGGTTCATTGTAGATAAGAGTTTCATGGCCTTTCCTGCTGGGCTGGCTTTGAACTGTGATTTTCAGATCTCAGCCTCCTGAGTAGCTAGCATGACAGGTGGAGCCACTGGTTCCTAGCTCTTACCTTTTTTTTATGATATGGGAAATCTGGTTATTTCTATCTTTTCCCACTCTAGTGGGGTCTGGGGAAACTGATTTATAGGAATGTTAAGAAACTTGCCTTGGGCTCGGAGCGTGGCCTAGTGGTAGCCTGCTTGCCTAACATGCACAAAGCCCCGGGTTCTATTTCCTGGAACTACATACATAGAAAAAGCTGGAAGTGTCACTGTGGCTCAAATGGCAGAGTGCTAGCCTTGAGCAAAAAGTGTGCAAGGACAGTGCTCAATCCCTGAGCTCAAGCCCCAGGATTGGCCAGATCTAGCGAGAGAGAGTGAGAGCTTGAGAAAGAGAGAGAGAAAGAGAGAGAGAGAGAGAGAGAGAGAGAGAGAGAGAGAGAGGGGGGGGGGGGAGAGAAACTTGCCTAAGGACACAGCGCTAAGCAAAAGGCAAAGGAGAGATGCACAGCTAGACAGTCTGACTCTCAAACTTAATTAATAAACCACTTTTTTTTTTTCTGTGAAGGGAGGGTCTTAAAATAAGAAAGGAACACACTCGCTTGGCTATACTTCATTCAATTATGGATGGAACTTTGTAAGGCTGATTGGGTCCTGTCTGACATTACCGGGCTAACTGTACACAAAGTAATGGTGGCTTCTAATATCTGGAGAAGGGTGGAGCATGATGAGCCTAAGCAGAGTAGAAAAATTATATCCCTGCTTAGCTCTTGTGAGGTGGGGCTTATACCAATGCTTCCTCTTTCTCCCTCCCTTCCTTCCTTCCTTTCTTTTTTTTCTTTCACCAGTCCTCCCAGCCCGCCCCCCCCTCTTTCTTTCTTTCTTCTTGTGCTAGGGGCTTAAACTTAGGGTCTTTCGCTATTTCTTGGCTTTCGTGCTTAAGTATAGTGCTCTACCACTTGAGCCACAGTACCACTTCCAGCTTTTTTCTATGTATGTGGTACCAAGAAATGGATCCCTGGCCCAAAAGAAGCCATTTTTTCTCTTTCTTTTCTTTTCTTTCTTTCTTTCTTTCTTTCTTTCTTTCTTTCTTTCTTTCTTTCTTTCTTTCTTTCTTTCTTTCTTTCTTTCTTTTTCTTTCTTTTGTCGGTTATAGGTCTTGAACTCTGGGCCTGGGCTGTGTCCCTAAGCTGAATACTCAGCTCAAGGCTAGCTGTCTACCACTTGAGCCACAGTGCCAGCCACATTGCTGTCTTATTTTTGCTAGTTAATTGGAGATAAGAGTCTCTCAAATTTGTCTTCCCAGGCGGTCTTCCTATCTCAGCCTGGAGAGTAGCTATGATTACAGGTGCGAGCCCACAGGGCCTGATGCCATGCCCCTCAATAAAGCTGGGAATATGTAATTGAGTGGAAGTTGCCCCTGGAAATGCCATTTTATCCCAAGGCCGTACATTCAGATGAAGGGGCATCCCACGTGAAAGGCAGGGAGAAGTATAAAAGGGAAACTAGAAGAGAATCCTTTATCAGGAAGAACAGGACAGGCATTGGAAGTGCTTAACCTGTGGGCGGGGCATGCAGATATGGAGGTGTAGACCAGGGACCCTGAAGGGGTAGTGGTGGGAGGCAGAGTGAGACACGCCTCCTATGCAGGGGCGGGGCTATGTAAATGAAGAAAATGAATGGCAGATAGTGGCCCAGTAGACAATTGACAGGCGGGTGGTGGCGGGGCCATGCAGGTGAAGGGTGTGGCCTGTAGCACCAGTCTCCTCAAATGACAGCTATATGAAAACTGAGGAGGAGCTTGAATAACAGCTGTGGGAGCCCCGGAGACACTGGGGGGGGGGGTGTGGGATAGAGGGGAGAGAGTGTCTTTGGGAGGCAGGATAGAAAAACTAATGGGGGGCGGGGATATGTAAATGAGGAAGTATGAATGGCAGATACTGTCCCCAATAAGTGATTGACTAGGTAAGTCTGAGGGTGGGGCATGCAGGTGAGGGGCGTGGCCTGTGCCCGGGGTCCTGAAAGGATAGAACCATATTGGTGGAGGAGGAGCCAGGATGTTGGGGAATTTTTTTTGGGGGGGGGGAATAGAGGGACACCCCTGCAGGTTCAGCTTCCGCTTTCCTTTCTGGGAGGGAGGGGGTGTCAGGTGAGCGGGTGCGGGGCTCAGGATGGGGTTCACGCCCCTGACCCCCCCCACTCCCTCTCTGCAGGATGATCCCATCCACCAGCCAGACCTTCCTGGTGAACGACCTGGCAGCCGGCCGGGCTTACGATCTGTGCGTGCTGGCGGTCTACGACGACGGTGCCACGGCCCTGCCGGCCACGAGAGTCGTGGGTTGCGTGCAGTTCACGACGGCGGGGGATCCTGCGCCTTGTCGCCCGCTGAGGGCCCATTTCCTGGGCGGCACCATGATCATCGCCATCGGGGGCGTCATCGTGGCCTCGGTCCTGGTGTTCATCGTTCTGCTCATGATTCGATACAAAGTCTACGGCGATGGAGACAGTCGCCGCGTCAAGGGCGCGTCCCGGTCACCCCCGAGGGTCAGCCACGTGTGTTCGCAGACGAACGGCGGTGCAGGCACGCAGCAGGCCCCGGCCGCGCAAGACCGCTACGAGGCCCTGAGGGAGGTGGCCACCCCGGCTGCTGCGGTGGCCGTCGAGGCCAAGTCCCCCCCCACCACGGCTGAGGCAGCGGCCATGGAGAGGGAGGCCATCCTAGGGCGCTCCCTGGGCGGCTCGGCCACCTCCCTGTGCCTGCTGCCGTCCGAGGAGACTTCGGGGGAGGAGTCTCGGGCGCTGGCGGGTCCTCGGAGGAGCCGCTCGGGGGCCCTGGGGCCACCGGCTTCGGCGCCCCCGATTCTAGCTTTGGTTCCTGGAGGGGCTCCAGCCCGATCAAGGCCACAGCAGCGTTATTCCTTCGATGGGGACTACGGGGCATTATTTCAGAGCCACAGTTACCCGCGCCGCGCCCGGCGGACAAAGCGCCACCGCTCCACGCCACACCTGGACGGGGCCGGCGGGGGCGCGGCCGAGGAGGACGGAGACCTGGGGCTGGGCTCCGCCAGGGCGCGCCTGGCTTTTACCAGCACCGAATGGATGCTGGAGAGTACCGTGTGAGCGAGCGGGGAAAGGGGTCCGGGCGCCGGGATGCCTGGGGAGACGGGGGGGGGGCTCCCCTTCACCACTCACCTCCGTGGATAAACGGCCACAGCCCCCCCACCCCACTCCACCCCACCCCGGGGACGCTGGGGCGGGAAAAGCACATTGCCTGGAACCTGGGCCTGGAGCTGCGCGGGAGACTCCGCCCTCCTCTTCCTCCTGGGAGGGAGGGGCGGGGCGTGCCCAAGGCCACGCCCCTCTAGCGCGCCTATTGGCTCAGGGGGCGTGGTCACCGGCCGCCACGCCCCCTCCTGCCCCTCCCCTCGCGCGCTCGCGGACCTCGCTGGAGCCGGTGCCTTACACAGCGGAGCGCGGGGAGGGGCAGGGCCCCCCCGACACTGCAGCACTGAGACACGAGCCCCCTCCCCCAGCCCGGCACCCCGGGGCAGGGGTCAGGGGTCCATTTCTTGTATCTGGCTGGACTAGATCCTATTCTGTCCCGCGGCGGCCTCCAAAGCCCCCCCCCACGCCCTGACCCACCTCGCCCCCATCCCCTGCTTCCCTTCCCTGGTCCCCCCTGTCCGTCTCCGTCCTGCCCTCTGGACTGTCTGTCTTACGTCTCTGTCCAGCTCCACTTGTTCCTTTTCCTCTGTTCCGTGGTGGTCTCTTCTCCCTCTGCCTTCCCTTAATTTGTCTTTCCCCCCTAATTTCTTCTCACTCTCAGATGTCCCGGGCAGGTCCCACTGGAAGGACCAGACTTTTCCCCCTCTGCCTTCTTCGTACCTCCTCGCCACAACCTTGCCCCCAATAAATCCCCCACATGAACAAAATCCAAAACCAAATCCCCCCTCCTCACTCTACCAGAGCCGGGACCCTCCGCCGCAGCAGAATTAAACTTTTTTCTGTGTCTGAGGCCGCTCTGCTGACATGTGTGTGTGTGTTGAGGGGAGGGTGACTTAGAAGGTAAAATAAAGACCCAAGTTAGGCTGAAGGAAGGTTGACAATAGGGGTTGTGGGGAGGGGAGGGGAGGAGAGGGCGAACTGGCAGACAAAGCTCTTACCTTCCTAAGACTTAAAGATGAGGTGTTGTCAAAATAAAATTATTGTAGTTGGGTGCTCACTGGTGGCTCATGCCTGTAATCCTAGCTACTCAGGAGGCTGAGATGGGAGGGGGAAAAAAAGAGCAATTATGTGAGACTCTTTATCTCCAAGGAATCAGCAAAAAGCCAGAAGTAGAGCTATGGCTCAAGTGGTAGAGCACCATCCTTGAGTAAAAAAGCCAAGCCAGAGTTCGAGTCTGAGTTCAAGTTCCAGTACCTACTCACTCCCATACACAAAATGATTGAAGCTAAAGTAAGTGCTAAAACCCTTAATCCTAGAAGCAACCTTAGGATGTGGGGACTGCTGTCTCGACTTACAGATGAGCAGACTGAAGTCCAGAAAGAGGAAAGTACCTGGCACACAGTGACATAAAACCAGGTGGGAATCAGTTTTAAAAAGGCAGGAGGAGGCTGGAGAAGTGGCTCAGTGACAGCATTTGCTCAGAGGAGGAGTAGAGGAGTTGGGTTCCATTCCCAGTACTGCAAAAATCAGCCATCCCCTACCACATTCCTGGAAAAAGACAGGTGGAGATGGGTATTGTGGTCCCCACCTGGAATCCCAGCTATTCTGGAGGCTGAGGGAGGAGGATTGCTTGAGCCTAGGGACATAAATAATGATAAAGAAAAAGGCAGGTGGCCTGACTTCTGCTTTGTCTTCAACCTGAGCCCTCTCTGTTGTGCAGTCTGAATGATCTTTCTGCTCCTAGGGCTGTATGCAACACAGGAAGTGGACCCAGAGGCAGTTGTGCAGTTGAAGTGCCTTGCCTGAGGCCCTCTCCCCCAATCCCCCCCCACCCTGCGTTCCTGCGGATACAGAAACTGGCAGTTTTCCTGTGCCAGCTCACTGCGAGTGGCTAAACTTCAGAACCCCAAACCAGCTTGGTAGGGAAGTTCAAGTGGGTCATAGAAAAACCAGCCTGATGAGAAAGAGTAAAGTCAATGATGTGCTAGTGCACATGCCTGTAATCCTTGCTACTCAGAGAGCTAAAATCTGAGGATCATGGTTCAAAGCCAACCTGAGCTGGAAAGTTTGTGAGACTTTAATCTCCAATGAACCAGCAAAAAAAACCAAAAACAAACAAAAAAAACCCAAACCAGGCGTGGTAACTCTCACCTGTAATCCTAGCTACTCAGGAGGCTGAGATCTGAGGATCAAGGTTCAAAGCCAGCCCAGGCACTAAAGACCTTGAGACTCTTATCTCTAATCCCTAGAAAAGGGGAAGTGGTGCTGTGGTTCAAGGGGTAGGGTGATAGCTTTGAGCTGAAGAGCTCAGGGACAGAGTCCAGGCCCAGATTTCCAGCCCCAGGACCCACAAACAAACAAACCAAAAAAACAAAACAAAACAAAACAACCCAGAACTGGAACTGTGGTTCAAGTGGCTGTAGCTCACTAGTCTTGAGCAATAAAGCTCAGTGATACTACCCAGGCCCTATGTACAAAAAGTTAATGGTAAATAAGCTTGGTAATCAGGCACAGTGGCTTTTACCCATAATCTCAGTTATTTGAGAGGTGAGCAGATTCTGTTGCATAAAAGATAAGACCCTATCTGAAAAAAAAAAAACCTAACCAGAGAATAAAGGACTGGAGGTGTGACTCAAGTGGTACAACACCTGTCTAGCAAGTCTGAGGGTCTGAGTTCAAAACCCAGTATAAACAAAAGATAACAAGAAAAAAAATCTACCCCACCAATAACTGGTCTAGTTTTCACCAAAAGTACTGGTCTAGTTATGCAGTATCTGCCATTTTTTAAAACTACTTCCTTGGGACATAGAAATGAGAGAAAGATCACAGTCTAGGTCAACTAAGGCCAGAAAACTGAAACTCTGACTGAACATTAATTAAAAGCCAAAATGGGTTTCAGAGTGATTTACTGAGCAGTGTTTGTTTATTGTGTCAAACCCCAGTAAAGAAGGAAGGAAGGAAGAAGGAAGGGTAAGAAGGAAAAAAGAAATAATAAATCAGTCTAGGCTGGGAGGTTGGCCTAGTGGTAGAGTGCTTGCCTAGCATGCAGGAGACCGGGGTTCAATTCCTAGATACCACAAACATAGAAAAAAGCCAGAAGTGGTGCTGAGGCTCAAATTGTAGACCTCTAGCCTTGATAAAGTCCAAGGACAGTGCACAGGCCCTGAGCTCAAGCCCAGGACTGGCAAAAAAAAAAAAAATGTCTAGAAAGAATGTAAACTGGAGGACTGGGAGTTTGGGCTAGTGGTAGAGTGCTTGCCTAGCATGCACGAAGACTGGGGTTCGATTCCTCAATACTGTATACATAGAAAAAGGCAGAAGTGGTGCTGTGGCTCAAGTGGTAAAGCTCTAGCCTTGAGAAAGCCCATGGACAGTGTTCAGGCTCTGAGTTCAAGCCCCAGGACTAGCAAACAACAACAACAACAACAACAACAACAAAAGAAAGAAAGAAAGAAAGAAAGAAAGAAAGAAAGAAAGAAAGAAAAGAGAATGTAAAGTGGAGCATAGAAAACCAGTGTATTAATGGGGATGCTGATGGATCCTATAATTCAGCTACTCAGTTGTTTGAGATCAAAGCCAGACTGGGCAAGAAAGGCCATGAAACATTTCTGATTAACCGCCTAAAAACCATAAGTGAAGGTGTGGCTCAAAGTGGTAGACTTGAGTGAAAGAAGCTTAGGAACAGCACTCAGTCCCTGAGTTCAAGCCCCACAGCTGACAAAAAAAGAAAAGAAAGAAAAGAAGGAAGAAAGCCTGTTTGATTGGGGATGTATGCTGTGGTTCTTATCTGCAATCCTAGCTACTTAGGGGAGGATCTCAGTTTGAGGCCAACCCCAACAAAAAGTTCATGAGATTCCGTCTCAGCCAATGGCTGTGCATGATGGTACTTGAAGTTCCAGCTATGGGGTGGGGAGTTCAATGGCTGGGTGTAGTGGTGGGTACCTAGAAAAGTACAAATTGGTGGATGGCAGCCCAGGTTAGCCAGGGCAGTCTACCTTGGACACAATGAAAAAAAAAAGTGCTGCAGTTGTGACTCAAGCGGTAGAACCCCTGCCTAATAAATGAAATTGACCCTCAGTATCACCACCACCAAAATAAAACAAAACAAAAAGCCTGTGTAGAAGGAGTAAGGAGATCTGCCCCTTGTTCTTGAGGACACTTGTGGGAAAAAGATCTGTGGTTTAGGCTGGGAATGTGGCTTAGTGGTAGAGTGCTTGCCTAGCATGCATGAAGCCCTGGGTTCGATTCCTTAGTGCCACATAAACAGAAAAAGCCAGAAGTGGCCGCTATGGCTCAAGTGGTAGAGCACTAGCCTTGAGCAAAATAAGTACAAGCACTGACTTCAAGCCTCAGGACTGGGGTGCACACGTGTGTGTGTGTGTGTGTGTGTGTGTGTGTGTGTGTGTGTGTTCAGAGGCATGCGCCCACACACAAAGAGATTTGCTGCTGGCTGGAAAGACACTATGAAGGGGGATAGATGGGGGCTCTCAGGTCAGGTCAAGCCCTGTGGTGGGGGGTCTCAGGGCTGGCACAATTAAAACTCCTTCCAGATCTTGAGGAAGGAGAAGGAAGGCTTCTAGCCAGCCAGGGATCCCCTGAGGCCTGGGGAGAAGGAGAGGAAGACAGAAATAGCAACAGAGAAGGAGGGAGGAGACTAGAGCTGGGAGGCAGCGAGGGTAGCTGCATAGCCTGGGAGAATCTCAGGCCTGGAGGCTCCCTCCTCAGCCTTCCCTGCCCAGCCACACTTAGCCATGACAGTCACCATGATTCCTGGATGCTAAATGCTACAGGCAGTCAGGCTGGGCTGGAAAACCTTTCTGTGCAGGGGGGAGGGGGAGGGGAGGCTGGGGGGAGGGGGAACAATCTAGGCAGTCCCCAAACTCGGCAAATTCAGTAGCTTACATAATAAGCAAGATTGCATCTAAAATCTGCAACAAACTGGGTGCTGGTGCCTCACGCCTGTCATCCTAGCTACTCAGGAGGCGGAGATCTGAGGATTAAAGTTTGAGGCCAGTCTGAGCAAGGAAAGACCAACCATGAGACTCTACCACTCTAGCACTCTACCACTGGAGCCAAACCTCCACTTCTGGCTCTGTGTGTGTGTGTGTGTGTGTGTGTGTGTGTGTGTGTCTGTGTGTGTACACATGCACATGCCAATACTAGGGCTTGAACTCAGGGCCTGGGCACTATCTCTTAGCTTTTTCAATCAAGGCTGGAGCTCTTCTTCTTGAGCCACACTCCATTTCGGAGTTTTTCCTAACCTATTGGGGATCAGAGTGTCAAGGGGACTGGGAGCATAGCCTAATGGTCGAGTGATTGCCTCGCATGCATGAAGCCCTGATTTGATTTCTTGGTAACACATACACTGAAGAAAGCCAGAAGTAATGTTGTAGCTCAAATGGTAGAGCCCTAGCCTTGAGCAAAAAAAAAAAAAAATGTATCCAAGGACAGTGCCCAGGCCCTGAGTTCAAGCCCCAGGACTGGGGCGGGGGGGGGGGAGGGGCGCGGGAAGAGTCTCACTGGCTTTTTGCGTGTGCTGGGTTGGAACTGTGATTCTTAGTAGTTAGGATTCCAGGCATGAGCCACTGGCTCCTGGCCCTGGCTCTTCACCCATCATTTATTATCACGTATATATGCTGAGTGACATAAAGCCCTCCATCTGTCTTAGGTACATTCAGTACTCCCAAATCCATGCACGCACGCGCGCGCGCGCACACACACACACACACACACACACACACTAGATGTGCGTGAATGTGCATGATGATGCAGCTTTGGCTAGCCCCAAGTTTGGAGAGACACTCACTTGGGCACACAATCACAAAGCTCAGGCACACACCAACAACATACACTCAGGTCCAGCTTCACCATCACAACAGCCACAGTTGTTGTGAGTTTTTTTTGTTGTTGTTGTTTATATATAAGCTGAAAAATAAGCTCACCTATGATCTTGGGTCTAGGCTGTAAATAAGGGGAAGGAGGAAATAACTTAAGGCAGGGTGGGGGCTAAGGCATAAATAGGATGTGGGGGTACCCCGGATGTTTTAGGGATGGTTCCACATTATTTGACACATAGGGTCCCTCTGGCCACACAGCTCAGGTCCCGGGTGAGGAGGTGAAACAGGTTGAAGGTGACAGAGGCCTGCAGGCAGCCTGGAAACTCCTGTGGAGACACGATTGCGGGGGGTCAGGGGGAGGAAGAGTTACACTTGTGCAAGATGGGGATGAAGGCTCAGTGCTCCCCTATCCTGTCCACCACCCACCCCTCACCTTCTTCAGGGCAGCCTGGAGTCTGTGCAGCCACTGGGCCAGGCGGCGGCTGTGGGGTCTGGGGCTGGCTGAGGGCTGAGCCAGAGCCTGTGGACAGAACAGAGTGGGGGTGATGCCAGGCCTGGCACTCACGGGACCACCGGGCAGCAGAGCCCCCCATGGCCCAGGAGGGCCTGGACCCAGGACTCACACAGGCCTGGAGCTGCGAGTGGATGGAGTGCAGGGTGCTGAGTGGCTGCTCCAGGAGGTCCCCCAGGGCGGGGTCAGCCACGGAGCCCAGGACCTTCAGCATCAGGGCCAGCTCAGAGCCCAGGGCCCGGGGGCGCTCCCACACCTGAGGGGCAGACACAGGGTGGGGCTCAGCTGAGGAGCGGGCAGGAGGCTAGGACATGTGAGGACCAGGCCAGGTGCTAGGGGCAGATGATGGAAGTTAGACACCAGAGAAAGAATGAAGAGGTTTCAGGGGAGATAGAAGGAGTGAGAGGAGGGCCGGGGGTTGGCCTAGTGGTAGAGTGCTTGCCTAGCATGCACAAAGACCAGGGTTCAATTCCTCAGTACCATATACACAGAAACTGTGGCTCAAGTGATAGAGTGCTAGCCTTGAGCAAAAAAAGCTAAGGGACAGCCCCCAGGCCCTGAGTTCAAGCCCTGCAACTGACAAAAGGAAGAGGGGGAGAGAAAAAAGAGGAGGGCAAAGGAGAAGGCAAGTGAGATGTGGACCCATGGAAGGGGTGTCTGGGTGTCCCAGAGAACACTGCACAGCACAGCGATGGGGATGATGACTGGAGAGCATGGAGGGAGGCAAGGGAGAAGAGAAGGATGGGGACACAGGGCCAAGGGGCAGGGAGAAGGACAGATAGGGGACAGTCTTGGGCCATAGGGTAGAGAAAAAGGTATGTGAGCGAGGTAGTTTACGCCTGTGATCACTGCACTAAGAAGGTTGAAGCAGGAGGATCTGAAGTTCAAGGTGAAACTGGGATGCCTGCCAAGACTGACTCAGAGAGAAACAGAAACAGAGAGACAGCAAGCAGAGAGAGAAGAGGCTCTAGGTTAGACTGAGAGGAAGAAAGTTCTGTAAAGAACCTACAACAGTGACAGTGGGATGAGATGAAGACAGGCGAAGGGAGTCACTTGTGGAGCCCCGGGGCAGGGGCAGGTAAGGGGAAGTTCCTCCTGGCCCTTTGCTTACCTGGAGTTGTTGCAGGTTCTAGGCTCTGGGGAAGAGGTGGATGGTGCATTTCACATTATTTCCCTGGAGCCACGGTTCCTGGAAAGCAGGCCACAGGAGGGCGGAGGCTTGCTCATAGAGGCAAGAGTGCAGGCTGAGGCCAGGCGATTCTAGCTACTCATGAGGCTGAGATCTGCAGGGTCACAAGTCGAAATCAGTTAGGGTAGAAATGTCCAATGAGCCGGCAAATTTCCAATCAAAAAAAAAAAAGCTGGACTGGAGGCATGGTGCAAGTGGTACAGCACTTGCCTTGGAGTAAAAAAAAAGCTAAGTGAGATCTGAGTTTAAGCCCAGATATTTATTCATTCACACATATTCACACACAAAGAGTTGACGTGGCAGGAAGGCCTGAGTTGAACCCATAGAACAAAAGATAGAACTCAAGCCTGGTGCTGGGGGCTCATGACTGAAATCCTAGCTACTCAGGAGGCTGAGACCTGAGGATCTAGGTTTGAAGCCATCCTAGGTAGGAAAATCCTTAAAACTCTTATCTCCAATTAACTCCATAGAAAAAGCTGGAAGTGGCACTGTGGCTTAGAGCCCTAGCCTCGAACACAAAAAGGCTCAGGGACAGCACTGAGACCCTGAATTCAAGCCCCAGGATCAGAAAGGGAAAAAAAAAAACAAAACACTGGAGGTTAAGCCTAGTGGTAGAGTGCTGGCCTCGCATGCACAAAGACCCAGGTTCGATTTCTTGGTACCACATACATGGGGGAACGAAAAGCCAGAAGTGGTGCTGTGGCTTAAGTGGCAGAGCTCTAGCTTTGAGAAAGCCCAAGGATAATGCTCAGGCCCTGAGTTCAAGCCCCCTGACAGGCAGAAAAAAAATAGAAATTGACCATAGTTGCAATTGTTGGAGGCTAGCCCAGAATAGAAGTCTGAGGTTAGCCTATGGCCATGCAGCAGTTTTAATTGCTTAGCCTATAATAGCTACAGACTCACCAAAACATCTTTGGCCTTTTTTTGTTGTTGTGTTTTGCCAGTCCTGGGCTTGAGCTCAGGGCCTGAACTCTGTCCTTGGACTTTCTCAAGGCTAGAGCTCTACCACTTGAGCCTCAGCACCACTTCCGGTTTTTTTTCTATGTATATGGTACTGAGGAATCGAACCCGGGTCTTCATTCATGCTAGGTAAGCACTCTACCATGAGGCCAAACTCCCAGCCCCATCTTTGGTGGCAAGAGAGATCAGAAGCGATCGAGGTGGCAGCCCAGCTTGATTGCCAGGGACCTGGAGGAGGTGACAGACTGTGCTGTGACAATATCCAGAAACAGAGTCTCTCACCCCAAGAACCAGGTGGGAAGCATCACCTGCACACTCAGGCTGTACTCACCTCGTGGCTGGTGCTTCTGTGGTGGTCCTCGATGATATAGCTCAAGCCAAAAGCAAAAACAGAAACAGCGTTTTCACAGCCCTCAAATATAAGCACCCACAGCTGGGTGGACCCAACCTCTGGCACAGCTCAGCGAATAGGTGGTTTGGCTAGGTTAATCGGAACTGAACCATATAGGGAAAGGAAACCGAAGTGCGCTCTCGCCAGACTGAAGTTGGTATGGTTGAGGATGCCAAGAGCAGCTTAGGTCTGGCTCGCTTTGATATTTCCGAGGCCATGGTGGACATGGGGGGAATGGGGGGGAGCTCGGAATAGAGCGCGTGTGGATGAGACTCTCACTGACGATGGCACAGCTTTCCATTCATAAACTCTTGGGGTGCTGCCATGGTTGTGCTAATTGTGGTTAAGATTTGATTTTGGTGTGTTGGTGTCAGTTTTGGGGCTTGAACTCAGAGCCTGGCAGGGCTGTCCCTGAGCTTTGGTGGCCAAGGCTAGCAAGCGCTCTAGCACGGGAGCCCCAGATCTACTTCCAGCTTTTTTGGTAGTTCTTTGAGGTTAAGAGTCTCAGAATTCCCTGAGTAGGCTGGCTTTGAACCGTGATCCTCACATCTCAGCCTTCTGAGTAGCTAGGATGACGGGTATGAGCTACAGGCTCCTGTTCTCCCCCCGCCCCCTTTATGTCAGTCGTAGAGCTTGAACTCTGGGCCTGGGTGTTGTCCCTGAACTCTTCAGCTCAAGGCTATCTTGCCCTACCCCTTAAGCCACAGTGCCACTTCGGGTTTTCCAGTGGTTAATTGGAGATAAGAGACTCGCAGTCTTTAGGGCCCAGGCTGGCTTTGAACCACGACCCTCCAATCTGAGCCTCCTGAGTAGCAGGATTACAGGCGTGAGCCACCACGCCCAGCTCCCCATCCTTTTTAACTTCATATTTCTGAAATCTGTCAGTGGGGACATCCATTTCACTCTTCTAACTGCTGTATTATTTTAGAATACATCCAAGCCTGTTCATACCTACTCCCCCAGAAATGGACACCGAGGTGCTTTCAGCCCATAAGGCTCACACCTGTCTCCTGTGTGGGAGATTTTTTTTTCCAGCACACCAGCTGGATCCCTTCCCCCACAGCTCGTGGCCTCATCTTTTGTGCTTACTTGTAGAGTTCTCCATGCTGACAGCTCCCCACCTTATGACGATCTGGGATCTTTCAGGCTGAGTCTGAGAGCTTCTGTGTATGTCACACACACACACACACACACACACACACACACACACACGTGTGTGCACATATGCAAAGCCAACTGGAAATTCTAGGGTGGATCAGCTCAGAGCCATCGTTAATCAGGTTTGTGTGAGAGTGATTTCAGTAGATTTCCTAAGGTGTGATACCCTCCTCCCCCTCTCCCCCCCTCTCAATCTGACACATTTGCCTAAAAGGCACTCTGCTCCTCAAGCCACACTCCTAGCTCTTATTCCTTTTCTCTTTACTTTTCAGATGGGGTCTCTTGTTTTTTGCCCTAGGCTAGCCTCAAACCAGAAACTTCTTCTCTCCATCTCCTGAATAACTGAGGGCCTCTACTTTAATTTCTGCATCTATGGAGAATTCTTACACTCATAGTGCTGAGATAAGGGTTAGGTTCCTTAGGGGCCTAGGGTATAAAATTTAAGGGGGTGTTCACTGTCTCAGTCAGGGGAGCACCCCAAATATCTCACTCTGCTCCAAATGATACCACTGAACTGGTGTATGTATGTGAGACTTGAACTGGTCACTAACCATGAGCTTTTTCACTCAAGGCTAGCATTCTACCATTTGTGCCACAGCTGTACTTTCTGCTTTTTGGTGGCTCATTGGAGATAAGAAATCTCATGGATGGGCTGGGAGTCTAGCTTAATGGTCGAGTGCTTGCCTAGCATGCACAAAGATCCGGGTTTGATTCCTCAGTATCATATACATCGAAAAAGCCAGAAGTGGTACTATGGCTCAAGTGGTGGAGCTCTAGCTTTGAGAAAGATCAAGGACAGTGCTCAGGCCCTGAGCTCAAGCACCGGGACTGGCAAAAAAAAAAAAAAAAGAAAAGAAAAGAAAAAGGAGTCCTACCCTAACTGGCTTTGAACCACAATTCTCAGATCTCAGCCTCTTGCGTGGCTGGTATGACATGTGTGAGCCACTAGGGAAGGGAAGAAGTCGTGTGTGTGTGAGGGGTGAAGGGGGGGGGGGCAGCCTGGAAACCAGATCTGAAACACAGAAGTGAGAAGCTGGGGGCTGCTTTTCTGTCTTGAGAAGAAATCCGAATAGAGAATCCTTGAAGCAGTGGGAGGAGACGGAGTCAGTCCTGAGTCACCTCTATCCTCCAGTGACATGAAAGTACAGAGTAAGGAGGCAGATGTTTTTAAAAGAAATTGGAGCATGGAGGAGGCCTGGGTGGGAATGTAAGGGGACACGTGGGAATTTGAGGGGGCAGGCCAGGAGAAAAATGATGGGTTTGGATGACATGCCTCAAACACAGCCCGTCATAAATAATGACACAATGTTTCCTGGGTGCTTTACACCCAGGCTGAGGAAGATGTCCGCCATAGCTACACCGCTGCCACCTGCAATGGGATTCGCTCTCTACTCGCTGGTGACACTGACGCTTGTAATCATCACGCCACCACCAACCCAGCCCTTACACACGCACACACACACACACACACACACACACAAATGCGCATGTGTGCACACCTGGTGAACAGTGCCATGTGCAGTTCAGCAGAAAGACCTGCTGGTGGCGCTGTCTTTCCTTCCTTCATCTTCCTTTCTCTCCCCACCCCCCCTTTATTTCTCTCTCTTTCAAGAAACTTAGAAACTTTCTTTCTTTTCCTTTTTCTTTTTTTTTGGGGGGGGGGTCAGTCCTAGGGCTTGAACTTTCTCAAGGCTAGAGCTCTACCACTTGAACCACAGCACCACTTGCAGCTTTTGGGTGATTCACTGAGGGTAAGAGTTTCATGGGGGCCAGGAGTTTGGCCTAGTGGTAGAGAGCTTGCCAAGCATGCACGGAGACCTGGGTTCGATTCCTCAGTATCACATACATAGAAAAGAACCAGAATTGCAATCCTGCAATCCTCAGATCTCAGCCTCCTGAGTAGTTAGGATGACAGACATGAGCTCCCAGTCCCTACCTTCTCTCTCTCTCTCTCTCTCTCTCTCTCTCTCTCTCTCTCTCTCTCTCTCTCTCTCTCTCTCTCTCTTTGATAGGGAGCTTGAAGTCTGGGCCTGGGCACTGTTACTGAGCTCTTCAGCTCAAGGCTACCACAATACTCTTGGAGCCACAGCACAACTTCCCATTTTCTAGTGGTTAATTGGTGATAAGAGTCTCAAAGTCTTTAGTGCTCAGGCTGGCTTTGAACTGAGATCCTCAGATCCTTCTGAGTAGCTAGGATTATAGGCATGAGCCACTTCTCTTTCTTTCTTTTTTTGTCTGTAGCAGTAATGGGGCTTGTACACTGCCTTGAATTTCTTTCCTTCTGTATGGCTTATGGTTGCTTGAATCAGTGAATTTCTCCTTTACCCCAGCACCTTGGTCAGCCTGGCCAGTAGATGGGGCTAGAGGAATCCCAGTGAGTAGCTCGGCCTGCCAGAGTTCTGGCAAGCATGCTTTTCTCTCCATGACTGGTTTCTCTGGGGACAGCTTTTTCTCTTGTTGGGTGGCAGCCTTGGATCCAGGGATTTCAGTCAATGCTAACCTGGTCACTGTCCTCTCATCCTCTCTCCAGTCCAAGCATGTGTGAACTGAGTTAGGCAGTTGATAACCCAGTCCTCAACCTGTATGGCTGCACAGGAGCTGCAGCTGCAGCTGCTCAAGCTATATACACAGAAGAGCTGGAGGCTCCTTCCAAGCGTGTGCTCTAGATTCTAGCTGTGTGTGCTCTCAGCGGTTCCCCAAACTGCTTGTGTCCTCGCCTACCATCCTTGGCTTTGTCTGCCCTCCAGGGGCTGTTTCTGCTTCTCTGGTGATTAGAGGGCTGTTTCAGCTTTTAGCGATGGCAATACGAATGTTCTTTCCCAGTGGGTCTTCCTTGGGTAACTTTGTCTCTAGTTCTAGGAAGCTCCCTCCTGCCCAGAATCCTGGTATTCAGAAACCTGAGAGCCACCGCTTAAGCCACAGCTCCACTTTGGGCTTTTTGCTAGTTAATTGGAGATTAGAGTCTCATGGACGTTCCTGGCTGTGCTGGTTTCAAACCTTGATCCTCAGATCTCAGCCTCCTGA
Source organism: Megascapheus bottae (assembly GCF_031878675.1). Taxonomy (NCBI): domain Eukaryota; kingdom Metazoa; phylum Chordata; class Mammalia; order Rodentia; family Geomyidae; genus Megascapheus; species Megascapheus bottae. Next base: position 6,986,672 of record NC_143539.1, read on the forward strand.
GTAGCTAGGACTACAGGCGTGAGCCACAGTCACATTTTCTTCAAAACATCTGTGTAGCTAGGTTCACACAGAGCCTATATGCCTATTTCACATTCCTCCCTTCTGCAAGTACCTTTCCTTGTGCAAAATTCTTGGAAAAGACTGGATAAATTCCTGGGGTCAAGTGAAATTTCAGGACCATGGACAGGTAGTGATGTCTGAACACTAGTACCATGTCAAAAAGACTTGAAATTTATTTATATCACCTCATTTTTTGTATTTATTGTTGTTTGTTTTGTGCCATACTGAAACTTGAACTTAAGGCCTGGGCACTATCCCTGAGATTCTTCTGCTCAAGGCTAGTGCTCTATTATTGGAGCCACAGCACCTCAATTGGCTTTTTGTTGGTTAATTGGAGATGAGAATCTCATGGATTTTGCTGCCCAGACTGACTTTGAACTGAGATCCTCAGATCTCAGTCTCCCAGGATGACAGGCACGAGCTCAGGCCTGGTTCATTTTACATTTCCATAAACCTTGTTAGGTACACCTTCCTGCCTACCAGGACTAGAACGCTAGGAATCATTTTCTCTCTTTCCCTTTTCTTGGCAGTACTGGGATTTGACCTCAGGGCTTCAAGCCTGTGCTCTACCATTTGAACCATGCCTCTGTGCCCCTGTACTTGGTTCCTTCTAGACAGTCACGGATCAGCATAGCACTTGAAATGACACAAAACTTTTCTGAGATAATCCGATAAGCCCCCACAAGCCCCCACTTCTTCATTGGCTAGAACTGGAGGCTATAATTTCCCATTGCTTCTTCTCTAGTTCCACCCTCCCCCCATTTTGTCCTAAGGGAATAGAGCCAAGGAGATCCCCTGGCTGCCTTTGTCCTCCAGATGGCTTCCCCAGTTGGGCAGTGTCAGCAGACACTGTTTGACACCTCTGACAGGTGTCTGAGATGGGTAAAACCAAAGTATTTCCTCTTCAGAGAAGCTTCAAGAAGCTCCAATCTGGGGTTGGGACTCAGGACTGGTGGGAGATAGATGATTCTAGAAGCTCTGTGTCTATATCTGTCAGGACTCTGCTGAGAACCTGCTCCCAGGGCCCTCAGGTCTCATGGTGCCAGCTAAGCTTGGTGTGGGTCGACCCCTCTGTGGGCTTCCTTCAGCCCCACTCGAGATGATAGTGAGGTGAGTTTCTCCCCCATGTGGTCCTGGCGTCATCTCATGAACCCTATACCAGATGTTGCCACTTCCTGCCTGCATCAGTTTCCTTTGGCTTCAGCAACAGTCCACCACAGAATTAATGACTTGAAAATATTCACATTTTCCAGCATGAAAACGCAGGAGGCCAAGTGCGATTTATAGGTACGACATTGCTATGTGGCCTAATAGGTGAGATATTATTCAGCCACCTAAAGGAAGGAAATTCTGACAAGATAATTCATAGAAGAGACCTGAGGACCTGAAGCGGAGTGAAACGAACCACGGCACGCTATGATTCACGCCGTGTGAGTCCATAGATGTGGGGTCCTGGACACGCATAAATCCAGAGATGGAAAGTGGAAGCAGGGGTTGAGAGGTGAGGGAGGGGGGATTAGGACCTGGTATGCAATAGATAAAGAAATTGGGTTTTGCTGCCAGACACAGTGGCTCACACCTGTAATCCTAGCTACTCTGGAGGCTGAGATCTGAGGATCAAGGTTAAAAGACAGCCCCAGCACAAAAGGACCTGAGACTCTTCAACTAACCTCTAGAAAATGGGAAGTGGGGCTTGGCTCAAGGGTAGGGTGGTAGTCTTGAGCTGAAGAGCTCAGGGACAGCACCAAGGCCGAGTTCAAGCTCCATGACCCACCAAAAAAAAAAAATAAAAGTGGGTTTTGCGAGATGAAGAAGAATCCTGGGGATTGATCTCTGCATGGAGTCAAGGTGCTTAAAATTACTAAACTCCAACCAGGCATGGTGGTACACACATGCAATCCAAGCACTTACAGACAGAGGTAGGAGGAGCATGAGTTCTAGGCCAGCATGAGCTACAACGTAAGGCAATAACTTAAAAAAAAACCTTAGCAAACTTAACACCTATCAAAAGTTACTATTATACATTTAAAATATATAGTTGTGGGCTGGGAATTTGGCCTAGTGGTTAAAGTGCTTGCCTAGCATGCATGAAGACCCAGGTTCAATTTCTCAGTACCACATACATAGAAAAAAGCCAGAAGTGGTGCTGAGGCTCAAGTGGTAGAGCTCTAGCCTTGAGAAAGTCCAAGGACAGTGCTCAGGCCCTGAGCTCAAGCCCAGGACTGGCAAAAAATAAATAAATAAATAAAATAAAATATAGAGTTGTTGGGCCGGGAGTTTGGCCTAGTGGTAGAGTGCTTGCCTAGCATGCACGCAGACCTGGGTTTAATTCCTTGGTACCACATACATAGTAAAAAGCCAGAAATGGTGCTGAGGCTCAGGTGGTAGAGCTCTAGCCTTGAGAAAGTCCACGGACAGTGCTCAAGCCCTGAGCTCAAGCCCAGGACTGGCAAAAAAAAATCAATGTTAATAAATTCTTTAAAAAAAATATATAGTTGTTGGATTTGGGGTTTTGGGCTTTGTCAGATGTGGGGCTTGAACTTAGGGTCTGGGTGCTGTCCCTGAAAGCGACACTACCACATTGAGCCACAGCTCCACATCCAGTTTTCAGGTAGATACTTAGAAATGTATTTTCACAGACTTTCCTGTTCAAGCTAGCTTCAGATGTCAGCCTCCACAATAGCTAACACTACAGACATGAGCCAACAATACCTGGCTTATATGTATATTTATGCATATATATTGAATTCACTAACTGAAAAGAACCACAAGGGAAATTCTCGCCAAGTTGAATTCTCTGCAATTCTAAAGATGAGAAATGGAAAATCCAGCCATGAGCAGTGCTAGTTCCCTCTGGAACCATAGGACACAGCAGGAACCTTCTTGTGTATGTGCCAATACTTGAACTCAGGTCCAGGATGTTGTCCCAATGAGAAGAAAAAGAAGAGGTAGAGAAAGGTTTACCCTAAAGAATAAAACTCAGGGCCGGGAGTTTGGCCTAGTGGTTAAAGTGCTTGCCTAGCATGCACGAAGACCCGGCTTTGATTCCTTGGAACCACATATATACAAAAAAGCCAGAAGTGGTGCTGAGGCTCAAGTGGTAGAGCTCTAGCCTTGAGAAAGTCCAAGGACAGTGCTCAGGCCCTGAGCTCAAGCCCAGGACTGGCAAAAAAAAAAAAAAAAAAAAAAAAAGAATAAAACTCAGGGAAACTACTACCTCAGGAAACACAGAGAAGTGAGTGGGAACACAGCAGGAAAGCCTGGAAGCCATTTATCCAAATCTCCCAGGAATACTAGGGAAGCCGCATGTGGTCCTTTCATCAGAACTGGAGGCAGACACACCTGGAGGGCCAGTCGCCACCTCCAGCCTCAGAACAAGCAGCAACACATGTGCGTGATTGCACATGGCAGTAAAGGAGCCCCAGTGTCCACAAGTGCACAAACCACGACACAATGGTGATTTATTTGCATGATTTATCTGCGTGATTTATTTGCAAAATTTTACCAAGAGTATAAAAAAATAAATACATTTTTGGCTCTGAGTTGGAGAATATACACACGTAATAAATACAGAAATGGCAATGGGGTAACATCAGGTAGAACAAGGAGTCAGTGCATAAATAAAGGGAAGGACCCAGGACTGGCTGTGCAGGGGCGCCGTCATTTGCACTGGGGGCCCTTGATGACACAGCTCAGGTCCCGGGTGAGGAGGTAAAACAGGTTGAAGGTGACAGAGGCCTGCAGGCAGCCTGGAGATTCCTGTGGAGACACGATTGCGGGGGGAGGAAGAGTTACACTTGTGCAAGATGGGGATGCAGGCACAGTGCTCCCCTATCCTGTCCACCACCCACCCCTCACCTTCTTCAGGGCAGCCTGGAGTCTGTGCAGCCAGTGGGCCAGGCGGCGGCTGTGGGGTCTGGGGCTGGCTGAGGGCTGAGCCAGAGCCTGGGGACAGAATAGAGTGGGGGTGACACCAGGCCTGGCACCCAGGGGACCACCGGGCAGCAGAGCCCCCCATGGCCCAGGAGAGCCTGGACCCAGAACTCACACAGGCCTGGAGCTGCGAGTGGATGGAGTGCAGGGTGCTGAGTGGCTGCTCCAGGAGGTCCCCCAGGGCGGGGTCAGCCACGGAGCCCAGGACCTTCAGTGTCAGGGCCAGCTCAGAGCCCAGGGCCCGGGGGCGCTCCCACACCTGAGGGGCAGACACAGGGTGGGGCTCAGCTGAGGAAGGGGCAGGAGGGGAGTCGGAAGGGACAGGAGAGGGGACACTGGTAGCAGCACAGACAATGCTTTCCCCAGAGACCAGGTCTGGGGAGTCATGGAGGAGAGAGGAGAGAGGAGAGGGGGAGGCAGGGAGGGGAGGACTCAGAGAGGAGACCACAGAGGGGCATGGGGAGGGGAGGCCAGACCTGACTCCAGGTCCCGGGCCCTGGGGAAGACGTGGGAGCTGCACTTGACGTCCTTCTGCAGGAGGGACTGCTCCTGGAGGGGAGGCACAGGTTACCCACGCAGGAGCTCCAGGACAGCCCAGCGTGGGCTAGTAGAGGTGAGCCTGAGCCCACAAAGGAGGGGAAGCATTAGCCAGTGCAGGAGGGAAGAGGTTAGCCCACAGGGGAGGAGGCAGGCTAGACCCAGCGAAGAAACTAGAGAATGCTCACGGAGGAGACATCCACACGCAGGAAGATGGCAGCCCCTCTCCAGGAGGGGGATTTGCACATGGCACTGAGGGCAGGAGCGAGCCCCCTGCAGCTGGGGTGCAGGTTGGCCCGCTGTGGGAGGGGGGATGCTCCCGGAAGCTCAGTGGCGATGGCAGCCCCCAGCGGAGGGGTCAGCCGGCACAGCAGAAGACCAGTCACTCACGAGGGCGTCCTTGGCTCTCCTGAAGGCCTGAAACTCTTGTGGGGACAGGGACTGGAACTGGTCCAGGTGGCAGTCCCCGGCATCCAACTGTCTCTGGAGGGCCTTGGTCACAGGAGCTGCCTGGGTGCTGCCCAGAGCCCAGGCCATCAGCAAGGCCAGGAGGAGCCTGTGGTGTCCAGACATGTCTGTGGCACAGAAGGGCAGCAGGTGAGAGGGGAGGGCCCGGACACAGTGGGGTGGGGGACAGGCCAAGAGCACCTCCAACTCACCCTGCAACATCAGCGACTCTGGCGCCCCTCAGCAGTGGAGCCACCTGGCTCGCGGGTTGGCGGCTGGAGAGGGAACACGGGCTCAGAGTGTCCTCGTGGACTGCAGCCTGCTGGGGCCAGACAGCCGAGGCTCGTGGGTTCCAGCGGGTTGGAAGACACGCTGAGTGCCAGGGCTCCAGGGCGCTGCTTCTTTTAACTTGGCTGGCTGGGCACTCCCAGCTGATGAAGGGAAAATGGAAAACGCAGCCTGGGTGACACTGGCCACTAGGGGAGCCACGCTGGGAAAGCCCAGAGGGGGCGGGGCCACACAGGTGAGCAGCTGAGGGAAAAGGAAAGGGCGGGACACACCTGGCGAGAGACTTAGTGACTTCCAGAAGGAGCCTCGACCCACAGGGTCAGGTCCACTGCCTGTCAGGTGTATCTCAATCAGACAGAGGCAGACAGAGACAGAGGGAGAGAGAGAGACAGAGGGGGAGAGAGAGAGACAGAGACACAGAGAGAGAGAGAGAGACAGAGGGAGAGAGAAACAGAGGGGGAGAGAGAGACAGAGAAAGAGAAAGAGAGAGAGAGAGAGAGAGAGACAGACAGACAGACAGACAGACAGACAGACAGACGGACAGAGCACAGGTCTGGGAGCTGAAGGCCTGCAGGACAGGGATGCTGAGAAGCTACAAAGTATCCAGGAACCCCAAGAAAGAAAGGGAGAGGACCCGCATCTTTTCCTGAATAAAGCCATCTGAGAAGGATCGGGCCAGTCACCATCTTGGGGCTGACACCGTTCAAGGGACAACCCAGAGCCCTGGGAAACCAACACGGACAGCGAGACCCAAGATTGCTCCTGGGAGGGCTCGTGCCCACCATCCTAGCTACTCAGGAGGCTGAGATCCCAGGAGCCTGGTTTGAACACAACCAGGGAGACAAACGGACAGGCTCTTACCTCCAATCAACCATGAAAAAGCCACCTCAGAGATCTGAACCTCGTAGTAGAGTGCCAGTACTGAGCCACAAAAAGCTCCAAGGACGGTGACCAGGCCCTAAGTTCATGCCTTAGTGTCAGTGCGCACACACACACACACACACACACACACACACACACACACACACACACACACACACACACACACACACACACACACACACTGATCTAATTCAGCTGCTTTATAACCTCCTCCTCCACGTCTGCTCCCCCTTGGAGTTCATAGAAAGTCTCCCAGATGAGGAACGGTCCAGAGTCAGTTCCTGGAGTGACGCTCTATCCATCTCCATGTCGTGGTCCCATTTGAAACTCGGGTCCCCGACTCCTGGCTCCTGCTTTGTGTTTCGATGTGGATGGGTGGTAGAACGCACCTCCAAGTGGCCCGGGAAAATAAGCCCCACAAACGCAGCACTATTCCCCGTTGATGTTTTTATTTAATAACTTATAGTTCAGCACCAAGAGGAGAAGAAGAGCAAACACAGGCATTTCAGGTCACAGAACGCAGAGTGACAGTGACTTGAGGACCCGGGCCTTCAGTGAGGACGAGGATCCCAGAAACACAGATTCACAGAATCCACTCGAGTCTCGGGGTTCCCAGGCGGGGCTGGGATCTGCCCTGGCAGGGTGACACTGCCAGGAATCCCCGAGGGAGCCGCGGCCCCAGACACCAGGCTCAACGCTGGCCTTCCACAAGGGCGTGAGCAGGAGCCCGAGGCGGCTGTGCCCGGATCCGGAGGAAGGAGGCAGCGGACCCCGGAGCCGGGCGTTCGCAGGGTGACGCGCACAGGTCCGGGTCCCGCGCGCCGGGATGGGCGAACTCACACGCAGGGCCCCGCGTTCGCCACCGCCCTGAGGTCCTCCGTGAGCGTGCGCAGGAGGCTGAAGATGACCGCGAACTCGTGACAGCGCGGCGAGGCCCGGGAGCCGGGCGGAGGCGAGGGGCGCGGAGTCGGGGTTCCCTGCGCTTCGGGGCCCCGCGCTCCCACCACCGCCCTGCGCGCTGCGCGGCGCCTCCCCGGCCTCCGCGGCCACGTCCTGGGGGATCTGGGCGGGATCAGCCGCAGCTGCGGGCGGACGCGGGGCGGTGAGGACCCGGGCCGGTGAGGTCGGGGGCCGGGCGCGCCCTCCCCGACGCCCCGCGTCCTCCCCAGCCGCACGGCCCTGCGGGGCCTGGGCGGACGCGGGGCGCTCGGGGCGCGGGCGGCGGCGAAGAGGGGCGTCGGGCGCGGGTCACTCACGCAGGCCTCCAGGTCCCGCCGCGCGGCCGCCAGCAGCTCCAGCGTCGGGCCGGTGCCGGGCAGGGGCGCGGGGCTCCGCGGGCTGCTCAGCACCGCCTGCGCGTCGGCGATGGCTCGGGCCACGTGTCGCATCCGCGCACACGACTGCGGGGACCCGGGAGGGAGGGAGTGAGAGGGCGCCGCGCCCCGCCGCACCCGCCCCGCCCAGCCTCGCCCGGCCCCGCCTCACCGACGACGGCGGCGGCGGAGTCCTGCGCGCGCCGGACGAGCAGTCGCGGGGCCACTGCCTCTGAATCTCTTCCTCCTGCGGGACGAGCGCCCGGTGAGTCCGGGGTCCCCATTCTGCACCCCAGATCCCGACCGCGGGAAGCCTGGGGCCCTGCACCGGGCACGGCGGGAACGCGCGCTCGGGGCCCGGGACCTCCGGCCGCCAGGGCTCCTGCCACGGAGCAGGGCTGCGGGGAGGGGGACAGGACCGGCGCCTGGCGGCGATGCGGGGACGCACGGGACGCGGGACGCCCCTGGGGTCTGCACCGAGCCGGCTCAGCCCGGGGCCTGCAGGACCCGCGCCTGGTGGGGCTGGGGCCCCCTCGGCCCTCTCGTCCCACGCCCCGAGCGCGGGCAGCCTGGGATCCCGCGACGGCCCGCATCTCTCAGAGGCCGCGCGCCTCGAGGCCCCGCCCGCCCCGCCGCCGCCAGCCGCGTCCTGGCCCCCAGTGAGGACGAGGGCGCGTCGGGAAGCTGGGGCGGGGACGCGGGCTGAGGCTCGCGGTCACTCACATAGCCGTTCCTCAGCGCCCTGACGGCCGCCAGCACCTCGGGGTCCAGCGAGCGGTACTGGGAGAGGACGCAGCGCCCTGGCTCCCCCGCCAGCCCCGACGCCGCCTTCCCCAGCGCCCACAGCGCGCACAGCACCAAGGCCAAGGCCGCCTGGACTCTCGCGGACATCGAGGACATCGCGGGAGTCGCTGCTCCTGCGGGAGCAGAGCATCAGTCGGGCCAACGCCAGGGACCCCCACCCGGCCGGACCCCCATTCCCCGCACTGCAGCAGGCTGGAGCCAGGGCGCTGCCCGGCCACTGGTGGGGGATGTGCCCGACCCTGAATCCTGCCCTCCCCTCTGCCCTTCTTCTCACCTACAGCGAGTTCTTGGGTTCTGAAGCCGGGGGACCTGGGGTTCTCTGTCCCTTGGGTGGTGCACAGAGAGCTGCCCACAGTCTCCACTGGTCCCTGAGCCGTCCATGGTGACTTTTATGTGCCTGGAGGAGAAATGGTTCGAAACTGGGCTTCCCCAACCGCGGAGTCCATTTTCCGAACATCACAGCTGGCAGAGACCCAGCGGGATGCTGGCCAGGGTGTGAGAACTTTGCCAGCCAGTGGTTGGGTGACATTGCTGACTGGTGGTTAACCCACACTTAACAAATGTAGTGTCTTTCCTATCTCTCCCTTGCATCAGTGCAGTGTCATTTCCTCTATCTGGGTACCAATATCTTTATAACCAGTCCTGCACCCCTGCAGTCCCAGTGAGAGGAATAACAAACATTTGAGAACAGAACAGCTAATGTTAGTGGAACCCTGTTTCCAGGAGTTTGGCCTAGTGGTAAAGGCTTGCATAGTATGCATAAAGACCTGGATGGATTCCTTGGTACTACATACATAGCAAAAGCCAGAAATGGTGCTGTGGCTCAAGTAGTGGAGTTCTAGCCTTGTGAAGACTCAAGGACAGTGCTCAGGCCCTGAGTTCAATCCCCTGGACTGACAAAAAAAAATGAGGGGCTGAGACTGTGGCTTAGTGGTAGAGGGCTTGCCCTGCATGCAAGAAGTCCTAGGTTCGACTCCTCAGTACCAGATACACAGAAAACACTAGATGTGTCAGTAAAGCTTAAGTGGCAGAGTGCTAGCCCTGAGCCAAAGAAGCTCAGTGACATTCCCTAGGTCCTGAGTTCAAGCCCCAAGTCTGGCAAAACAAAAACAATCTAAATGAGGTGGGTGCCAGTGACACCTGCAATCCTGGCTACTCAGGAAGTTCCGGGGCCAGCTGGCAACGAATGGGAATTCCTGATTTAGGGGGTGAGGACTTGGAAAAGAAATAGACAAGAGACAAACAGATGGGGTCGGAAGGTTTACAGCCCAGGTCAGCAGACCAAGAAAGCTGTGAGCTTAAGACTGAAGCACCGATTATTTCTAAATCAAGTCTTATATACTTTCTTGAAACCAGGGAACTGCCAGGGGTTACCTTAGCACCAAATGGTAATCAGGTCTCAGATCAATGAAGCAGATAGTGATACAGCAATAACACAGTTGTACCAAATGGTAATCAAGTCTCAACAGAAAGATAAAGCAATAAATCAATAAAGTCAGGAAGTTCACAACACTGACAGTACAGCTCAAAATTTGTAGGCATGGCGTCACACATGACAGACAGCTCACTTCTTTGTGTGGTTATCTTACTCAGTGATGCAGATTCTTAGGACAGTCTGACTCCACACTCCCCAGGAAGCTGAGATTTGAGTGTTTTGGTTTGAAGTCATCTCAGGCAGGAAAGTCTGTGAGACTCCATTCACCCTCCAGCAAACCGGAAGTGGTGGGGAGGCTCAAGGTGATAGAACAGTAGGCCTGAGCAAAACCTCCGTGCTCAGTGCTCAGACACCAAGTTCAATCCTCAGGATCAGAAAACAAAACGAAAGTCCTGAATGATCAGGAAGGAATCGGACTGGAGCCCAAACAAGGGATGTCACTTCCTGGTACCCCGGAGGCCATGTGTTTTATTGCACAACCACCACCATCACCACCACAAATCTTTTCTAAAATTCATCTGGATGCATACCCATCATCTCTTCATTCCTCAAGAACCTGGCCAAGTGAAGGTTCCTAACCCATTTTACAGGTTGAAAACAGAGACCCAGTTACACAAAGATTTCTCCCCTTGGTTCAGGCAGCAGAGGTGAGCTGTGGACCTCTGCACTGTAGTTTAAAAGCTGTAATTCCTAAAGGACCCTTTACATGTGACCCACTGTTTTTTTTTGGGGGGGGGGTCAGTCATAGGACTTGAACTCTCAGATCTCAGCCTCCTGAATAGCTAGGATTATAGGCGTGAGCCACCAGCACCTGGCTGAAATGTTTTTATTTGTGCAAGTGTTTTGTGATGAACAACACTCTCTCCAAGAGAAAAACACACAACTCTGGAGAATATGTCTTGTATCCCACCAGCAGAAGGTAAAACTATGTTTAACAGTTTGTAACAATCTCTACTTCTCTGTGAGCCATCTAGCCAAACTGTAAGCTGGTGGTATACAGAGCAGTAGCCTGCTTTTTTGTCTCATTTGCATTTCCCCACATCTTTAATTACACTGTATCAGTTAGGATCCAGCAGGAAGCAGATGGCCCAATCAATTTAGGATAATTTGAGGCGCAGTTTGTCCCTGGAGCATTTGCGAAAAGATTGGATAGTGAAGCGGGCCACTGATGGTTCAGGGCTGTATCCCTAACTACTCAGGAGGCTGAGATCTGCAGGTCATGGTTGAAAAGCAACCCAGGAAGGAAAATCTGTGAGACTCTTATTTCTAATTAAGCACCAAAAAGTCAGAAGTGCTCAAAGTGAAGAGCACTAGACTTGAGTGAAAAACTCAGAGACAGTGCCCAGGCCCTGATTTCAAGCCCCAAAGGGGAGAGAGAGAGGGGGGAGGGAGAGAGAGAGGGAGGGGGGGAGAGAATGAAATGACTGAAGTTAAGAAAAGGTCCTGAGGCCTGCATGGGGGAGGGGCAGTCACCTCTCCCTCCATAGGAAGGGGAGGATCTGAGCACCTAGCCTGGGAGGAAGTGTAGGTAGGAATTAAGGGAATGGATTCACTGTGGAAATTTTGAAGGAGAAAGCCTGGGGATAACTTAACCTGACTTCCTTTCCTTTCTTCTTGGCTTTCCCACTAAGCTCTAGGTAAAGGAAAATGAGACTAGAGTCCTGACAGGGAGAAGCAGATTCATCGCTGGAAGATAGGCTCTCTCTACTGCTGTCCATTCTTATAGGAGCATTTAATAAGAATTAATTAAGCCAGGCACCAGTGGCTCACACCTGTAATCCTAACAACTCAGGAGGCTGAGATCTGAGGATCTCAGTTCAAAGCCACCCTGGTCACAAAAGTCTGGGAGATTCTTTATCTCCAGTGAACCCCCAGAAAACTGGAAGTGGCACTGTGGCTTAAGTGGTAGAGCAGTAGCCTTGAGCTGAAAAGCTCAGGGATAACACCCAGGCCCAGAATTCAAGTCTTACAACAGAAGAAGGAGGAGGAGGAGGAGCAGGAGGAGCAGGAGAAGGAGGAGAAGGAGAAGGGGAAGAAGAAGAAGAAGAAGAAGAAGAAGAAGAAGAAGAAGAAGAAGAAGAAGAAGAAGAAGAAGAAGAAGAAGAAGAAGAAGAAGAAGAAGAAATAAAGAAGAAGAAGAAATAAAGAAGAAGAGGAGGAGGAGGAGGAGGAGAAGAAGAAGAAAGAGGAGGAGGAGGAGGAGGAGGAGGAGGAGGAGGAGAAGAAGAAGAAGAAGAAGAAGAAGAAGAAGAAGAAGAAGAAGAAGAAGAAATAAAGAAGTGGAGGAGGAGAAGGAGGAGGAGGAAAAAATATCACTGGAACAAAAGAGCTCTGTGTCTCTACCTCCCTATGAGAGCACCCACACTTGTCCTTCTGTTCTTTGTTCTGTTTTCCTGCTTGCTCACCAGCTTGATTTGTCCAGACATTCTCATTCTTCAATCAAAATCAAGGACTCTAAGTAAAGGAAACCTCACTAACCCACACATGCATATAGTATTGGGCTTGCCTTCTTCCTTTCTCTTCTTCTCCTTCTTTTCATCCTCCTCCTTCTTCTTGCTTGAACTCAGGATCTGAGCACTGTCCTTGGGCTTTCTCAAAGCTAGAGCTCTACCACTTGAGCCACAGAACCATGTCTGGCTTTTTCTATATATGTAGTACTGAGGAATCGAACCCAGGACTTCATGCATGCTAGGCACTCTATCATGAGGCCAAACTCTTGGCCCCAGGCCTGGCATTCTTTTTAGGTGTCAAAGTCCTGAGTTCAAGCCCCAGGACTAATGCAAATAAGATAAAATAAAAACTGAGCTCTATAATCCTGTGATCCTTGCGACCCAAAAGACTGAGATCTCAGAGTCAGGGCACCAAGTCAGCCAAGGGGGCTGGAAAGGTGGCTTAGTGGAGAGGGCTTGCCTAGCCTGTGTAAAGCCCTGAGCACAATTCCTCAGTAACACTACACAGAAAAAGCCAGAAGTGGTGTTATGGCTCATGTGGTAAAGTGCTGACCTTGAGCAAAAGAAGCTCAAGGACAATGCCCAGGCCTTGAGTTCAAATCCCAAGACTGGCAAAAAAAAAAAAACATCGAAAGCAGGAAATGTTCTGGATATTGTCTCCAATTAACTAGGAAAACACCAGATACAGAGTGTGCCTGAAGTGGCAGCTCACCAGCCTCGGGCAAGAAAGCTGGTGGAGTGCCAGGGCCAGCCAGCAGCGAACTGCGATTCCTGATTTAGGGGTGAAGACTTGGAAAACAAATAGACAAGAGACAAACAGATGGGGTCTACAGCCCAGGTCAGCAGACCAAGAAGACTGTGAGCTTAAGACTGAAGCATTGCTTATTTTTAGATTCAGTCTTTCTTGAAACCAGGGAACTTCTAGGGGTTACATCAGCACCAAATGGTAATCAGGTCTCAGATCAATTAAGCAGAAGGTGATAAAGCAATAACACATTTGTACCAAATGGTAATCAAGTCTCAACAGAAAAATAAAGCAATAAATCAATAGAGTCAGGAAGTTCACAACACTGACAGTACAGCTCAAAATTTGTAGGCATGGCGTCACACATGACAGACAGCTCACTTCTTTGTGTGGTTATCTTACTCAGTGATGCAGATTCTTAGGACAGTCTGACTCCACACTCCGGCTCCCAACATCTTGATTTTAAAAGAAGCGAACCCTCCTGTCTTAGGTTGGGTGGATCGCTGACTCTGCCTTACCCGTCATGGGGAACTTCTTCAGATCAAGCTGAAGGCCCTGTCTTAGGTTGGCCAGAGCGCATCCCTGCTTTACCCGTCCCTGGCTGTGATTCCTCTCGGGGGAAACTCATTCATCTGGAGCTTGATTTTGTGGAGTTGACCTGCAAAATTTAATAATGAATTTTGCAAGATTTTTACTACACAAGGTAGGCAAATAATAATTATTATAAGCAACATTTCTGGACCAACAAAGGTCATCAGTAAGCCTTTTAAGTTGTTTAAGGAGGGAACATACGGCTGAAACTGTTCAAACAACTCCTTGGCTGTCTGTGTTATCTCAACATCAAGTGATGGCACCTACTCAAGCCCAATGATTTGTCTATGAAGCTGAAATAAATCAACAAATAAGTTTGTGTGATGTCAAAGTCCATTTCTCTGGGGATCGGAAAGTCCAAAATCCTCACACGCTGTCTCCATCTAGGAATGATGAATCCAGTAGCTCTTTACTGGAAACCGGCTGATGAAATCAACTTGAAAGGCCTGTGAGGACAGGGTTTAGTTCCAGTCCTCTCAGGAAGCAGCTGCAGGGTGGTGGAATCAGGTAAGACAGAATGTGAGCAGCAGTCTTATCTCTCAGCAGCTCCAATGGAATGTCACACCTCTTGCTGGGTCACCTGCAAATTTCTGCACAGATCAGTTAAAGAAGCTTAACCTAAGGCCTGACTTTGCTGAATTCTCCAATGATTGCCTGGTTGCTTTACCTGAGCACACTCTTTTGCAGGCTGGCACCCCATTGGTTTTTAGGACAATATAGGGCTGAGATTCCAAAGTAATATCAGGGTGACAACTTTTAGTAACCAGATTTCCTTTAAATGAGGCTAGGATTCTCTAGTCAGGGATAGAAGATTTGAACCTGTGCAGTCTCCACTCTTGCACATCTGTTATTACTCTTTCCCATACCTCTAATTTATCCTGTCTCACTTCCCAAAAATGATTCTGGTCCCTTCATTTTAAGGGGGTTGATGGGTGAAGATTCATCTTCTGTAACCTCTTCAAGCTGACTCAGGGGCGTTGTCTCTATACTTACCTAAGGACCCTAAAAGCTTAGCCTATTTTACCAAGGGGTTGCCAGGATTACATTTCAGGAGCAATATTTTACTCCAAACTGGAGATCGTATAAAACATTTAACAACTGCATAAACCTTTTCTTTGGCTACAACAGTGTAGCTTACTTAGCACCCATTTGCAAAGGCATTTTGATTGTTTGGGGAACTTGATCTCTGTGACCCTAACAATGCTTCAGTTGTCAATGTAGGCCTAAACAGATCATTAGGGATACAGCCTCAGGTTCACAGACTTTCCTGAATTTATGGCTGGTGTCAAATCGAAATTTGCTCACTTAGGGCTTTGAGCAAATACAGGGGGTCAGGATTGTAAACTATGCACTGTTACAGATGATTGACAAGTTCCTGCCCATTATGAAAGGCACGGGCATTAGGAAGACATGCTTACAAACTATTCTATGACCTCCCAGCCCTGATTAATTTTAAATGGCCAAGCACGAGTGACTCTAGGATCTGACACCATCTCTGCCATTCAAACAGTGGACTTTGTCAGTTGCTGGGCTTGAACTCAGGGCCTGGGTGCTGTCCCTCAGCTCTTGAGCTCAAGGCTAGCACTCTGTCACTTTGAGCTCAAAGCAACTCTGCCTCATTCGCATTCTGCTGCTAGATGAGACACCATAGTCTCATAGGGACTTTGCTTTGTCCGGGCTGGCTCAGAACTGCAAATTTCAGATCAATGAGTCCTTTATAAGGCCACTTTACTCCAATTAAAGCAAGAAGGTGGTCAACACAGAAATAGTCTCTAATCATGATCTTACCTGGAACTTGGTAAGGGCCAAAATTACATCTGAATAAGGGTCTGCTATCCTCCTCCATGGGTCTGCTGGAAATTGTTATAAACTTACAAGAACAAACTGAAATAGCAATTAAGCAATTATTTTGGCAGTCCTACTTTCACTTGTTTCTCTCTTTTATTTTTTTGCTTGCTTTATTTATTTATTTTCATATTTTTTAATTGTAATTAATAGAAGGGTTACATTATATTCACCAGATAGAAGGTACATTACTTCACATACATTGATACCCTTTCTCATGTCTTGGTCTCCATTTCCCTCCCCCCCACCCCCTCTCTCTTTTATTTTTATTATTTATTTATTTATTTATATTGGTTAGGTTACTGCTTAGAACTCCAATAACAGTTTAAACTCAAATAACAGTGTTTCCCTAATGCAAGAATTACAAACATCAGTGCACAAAAAGTCCAGACTTAGTTTCCTTCTTTTTCTAAAATACATTCAATTGTAAAGTAGCATGAAACCAAATCATAAGGAGATAACCCTCTAAACATTTTGTAAACCCCCTTTTCCCTAAATTAATACATTTTAGGGGGCAGTTTAAGAAATACTAATCACATCACCCACATTTTACCATCAGATTTCCAATGTCAGTCTGCAAGGAAAACGAGACAGGACAAAGATGGTCCACTCTGCCCATCTGACCAGGTTTAGATGAACAGCCTTTGTGCCAGCTTATCTTTTTTCACCGTGCATGGACCCTCCCTAGGGCATGTCCCACCATGGGAACCCAGAGCTGCACTTTTTCCAGTTTACCTCTCACCCCCAAAGATAGGCTCACAAGACTAAACTAAGTTTTCCTGTCCTTTCTCTTGACATTTGATTACCTAAACAATTTAAAAAGATAAACAGACAAGGTTTCTGACATTGATAAGCAAATTCACATTTAAATTTCTGATACTTATCTCCAAACTTGAACTCCAGGAAATAAATTCCAAATTCCCTAATACCTCTGTGCTGAACAGGATACAATGTTTACAATGTAAACAGCTCTATGCATTACAATACCAGATTTTTAAAATGCAGATTTTAGGATCTTTAGAAAAATACTTTTAACCAGTTCCTCTTTAAAACAATGCAATAAAATTTGAAATATTCAAACCCAATCATTTCATTGAAGTTTAAACTTAGATTTACCCAATTGCCTTTGTGTATCAAGTATAAATTCATCCACTGTTTTATTTATTTATTGATTGATTGATTGCCAGTCCTGGGCTTGAGTTCAGGGCTTGAGCACTGTCTTTGGACTTTCTCAAGGTTAGAGCTCTACCACTTGAGCCTCAGCACCACTTCTGACTTTTTTCTATGTATGTGGTACCAAGGAATCGAACCCGGATCTTCGTGCATGCTAGGCAAGCACTCTACCACTAGGCCAAAGTCCCGGCCCTCATTCATTGTTTTATACAGTATGTTGACAATTTAACCTTGAACACGTTCACTCACACCCATTTACACACATTCATACTCAAAGATCTTAAAGCGTACAAAATTAATTTGAGCCGGGGTTCGATTCCTTGGTATCACATACATAGACAAAAGCTGTAAATGGTGCTGAGACTCAAGTGGTAGAGTGCTAGCCTTGAGAAAGTCCAAGGACAGTGCTCAGGCCCTGAGCTCAAGCCCAGGACTGGGAAAAAAAAAAAAAAGAAAAGATATGTTGCCAGTAAATAACTACAATGCAGAAGAGACACAGGACACAGACAGCAGACAAGCAGCTGTCCGGTGTGCTCAGATGACACAACTGAGGACAGCCACAGCTGGGACAGTTCACTGATGAGTAAAGTCCACCAGCTCGGTTGACATCCCACCCAGCCTAGGGCCAGCAATGACATAGGGAAAAGGACACCCCGGCCGGGGAAGCCCAGCTTCGAACCATTTCTCCTCCAGTCACATGAAAGTCACCATGGACGGCTCAGGGACCAGTGGAGACGGTGGGCAGCTCTCTGTGCACCACCCAAGGGACAGAGGACCCCAGGTCCCCCAGCTTCAGAACCCAAGAACTCGCTGTAGGTGAGAAGAAGGGCAGAGGGGAGGGCGGGCTTCAGGGGCCCGCGCGTCCCCCACCAGTGGCCGGGCAGCGCCCTGGCTCCAGCCTGCTGCAGTGCGGGGAATGGGGGTCCGGCCGGGTGGGGGTCCCTGGCGTTGGCCCGACTGATGCTCTGCTCCCGCAGGAGCAGCGACGCCCGCGATGTCCACGATGTCCGCGAGAGTCCAGGCGGCCTTGGCCTTGGTGCTGTGCGCGCTGTGGGCGCTGGGGAAGGCGGCGTCGGGGCTGGCGGGGGAGCCAGGGCGCTGCGTCCTCTCCCAGTACCGCTCGCTGGACCCCGAGGTGCTGGCGGCCGTCAGGGCGCTGAGGAACGGCTATGTGAGTGACCGCGAGCCTCAGCCCGGGTCCCCGCCCCAGCGTCCCGACGCGCCCTCGTCCTCACTGGGGGCCAGGACGCGGCTGGCGGCGGCGGGGCGGGCGGGGCCTCGAGGCGCGCGGCCTCCCACAGATGCGGGCCTGGGCCTTGGGGCCCCGGTCGTCCCTGCCCGTCGCGGGATCCCAGGCTGCCCGCGCTCGGGGCGTGGGACGAGAGGGCCGAGGGGGCCCCAGCCCACCAGGCGCGGGTCCTGCAGGCCCCGGGCTGAGCCGGCTCGGTGCAGACCCCAGGGGCGTCCCGCGTCCCGTGCGTCCCCGCATCGCCGCCAGGCGCCGGTCCTGTCCCCCTCCCCGAAGCCCTGCTCCGTGGCAGGAGCCCTGGCGGCCGGAGGTCCCGGGCCCCGAGCGCGTTCCCGCCGTGCCCGGTGCAGGGCCCCAGGCTTCCCGTGGTCGGGATCTGGGGTTCGGAATGGGGACCCCGGACTCACCGGGCGCTCGTCCCGCAGGAGGAAGAGATTCAGAGGCAGTGGCCCCGCGACTGCTCGTCCGGCGCGCGCAGGACTCCGCCGCCGCCGTCGTCGGTGAGGCGGGGCCGGGCGAGGCTGGGCGGGGCGGCTGCGGCGGGGCGCGGCGCCCTCTCACTCCCTCCCTCCCGGATCCCCGCAGTCGTGTGCGCGTATGCGACACGTGGCCCGAGCCATCGCCGACGCGCAGGCGGTGCTGAGCAGCCCGCGGAGCCCCGCGCCCCTGCCCGGCACCGGCCCGACGCTGGAGTTGCTGGCGGCCGCGCGGCGGGACCTGGAGGCCTGCGTGAGTGACCCGCGCCCGACGCCCCGCTTCGCCGCCGCCCGCGCCCCGAGCGCCCCGCGTCCGCCCAGGCCCCGCAGGGCCGTGCGGCCGGGGAGGACGCGGGGCGTCGGGGAGGGCGCGCCCGGCCCCCGACCTCACCGGCCCGGGTCCTCACCGCCCCGCGTCCGCCCGCAGCTGCGGCTGATCCCGCCCAGATCCCCCAGGACGTGGCCGCGGAGGCCGGGGAGGCGCCGCGCAGCGCGCAGGGCGGTGGTGGGAGCGCGGGGCCCCGAAGCGCAGGGAACCCCGACTCCGCGCCCCTCGCCTCCGCCCAGCTCCCGGGCCTCGCCGCGCTGTCACGAGTTCGCGGTCATCTTCAGCCTCCTGCGCACGCTCACGGAGGACCTCAGGGCGGTGGCGAACGCAGGGCCCTGCGTGTGAGTTCGCCCATCCCGGCGCGCGGGACCCGGACCTGTGCGCGTCACCCTGCGAACGCCCGGCTCCGGGATCCGCTGCCTCCTTCCTCCGGATCCGGGCACAGCCGCCTCGGGCTCCTGCTCCCGCCCTTGTGGAAGGCCAGCGTTGAGCCTGGTGTCTACGGCCGTGGCTCCCTCGGGGATTCCTGGCAGTGTCACCCTGCCAGGGCAGATCCCAGCCCCGCCTGGGAACCCCGAGACTCGAGTGGATTCTGTGAATCTGTGTTTCTGGGATCCTCGTCCTCACTGAAGGCCCGGGTCCTCAAGTCACTGTCACTCTGCATTCTGTGACCTGAAATGCCTGTGTTTGCTCTTCTTCTCCTCTTGGTGCTGAACTATAAGTTATTAAATAAAAACATCAACGGGGAATAGTGCTTCGTTTGTGGTGCTTATTTTCCCGGGCCACTTGGAGGTGCGTTCTACCACCCATCCACATCGAAACACAAAGCAGGAGCCAGGAGTCGGGGACCCGAGTTTCAAATGGGACCACGACATGGAGATGGATAGAGCGTCACTCCAGGAACTGACTCTGGACCGTTCCTCATCTGGGAGACTTTCTATGAACTCCAAGGGGGAGCAGACGTGGAGGAGGAGGTTATAAAGCAGCTGAATTAGATCAGTGTGTGTGTGTGTGTGTGTGTGTGTGTGTGTGTGTGCACTGACACTAAGGCATGAACTTAGGGCCTGGTCACTGTCCTTGGAGCTTTTTGTGGCTCAGTACTGGCACTCTCCTACGAGGTTCAGATCTCTGAGGTGGCTTTTTCATGGTTGATTGGAGGTAAGAGTCTGTCCGTTTGTCTCCCTGGTTGTGTTCAAACCAGGCTCCTGGGATCTCAGCCTCCTGAGTAGCTAGGAAGGTGGGCACGAGCCCTCCCAGGAGCAATCTTGGGTCTCGCTGTCCGTGTTGGTTTCCCAGGGCTCTGAGTTGTCCCTTTGAACGGTGTCAGCCCCAAGATGGTGACTGACCTGATCCTTCTCAGATGGCTTTATTCAGGAAAAGATGCGGGTCCTCTCCCTTTCTTTCTTGGGGTTCCTGGATACTTTGTAGCTTCTCAGCATCCCTGTCCTGCAGGCCTTCAGCTCCCAGACCTGTGCTCTGTCCGTCTGTCTGTCTGTCTGTCTGTCTCTCTCTCTCTCTCTCCCCCGTCTCTCTCCCTCCCCCCCTCTCTCTCTCGCCCCGTCTCTCTCTCCCCCCCCTCTCTCCCTCTGTCTCTGTCTGTCTGTCTGTCTCTCTCTCTCTCTCTTTCTTTCTCTTTCTCTGTCTCTCTCTCCCCCTCTGTTTCTCTCTCCCTCTGTCTCTCTCTCCCTCTGTCTCTGTCTCTGTCTGTCTGTCTCTTTCTGTGTCTGTCTGTCTCTCTCTGTGTCTCTGTCTCTCTCTCCCCCTCTCTCTCTCCCTCTGTCTCTGTCTGCCTGTCTGTCTGATTGAGATACACCTGACAGGCAGTGAACCTGTCCCCGTGGCTCGCGGCTCCTTCTGGAAGTCACTAAGTCTCTCGCCAGGTGTGTCCCGCCCTTTCCTTTTCCCTCAGCTGCTCACCTGTGTGGCCCCGCCCCCTCTGGGCTTTCCCAGCGTGGCTCCCCTAGTGGCCAGTGTCACCCAGGCTGCGTTTTCCATTTTCCCTTCATCAGCTGGGAGTGCCCAGCCAGCCAAGTTAAAAGAAGCAGCGCCTTGGAGCCCTGGCACTCAGCGTGTCTTCCAACCCGCTGGAACCCACGAGCCTCGGCTGTCTGGCCCCAGCAGGCTGCAGTCCACGAGGACACTCTGAGCCCGTGTCCCCTCTCCAGCCACCAACCCGCGAGCCAGGAGGCTCCACTGCTGAGGGGCGCCAGAGTCGCTGATGTTGCAGGGTGAGTTGGAGGTGCTCTTGGCCTGTCCCCCACCCCACTGTGTCCGGGCCCTCCCCTCTCACCTGCTGCCCTTCTGTGCCACAGACATGTCTGGACACCACAGGCTCCTCCTGGCCTTGCTGATGGCCTGGGCTCTGGGCAGCACCCAGGCAGCTCCTGTGACCAAGGCCCTCCAGAGACAGCCGGATGCCGGGGACTGCCACCTGGACCAGTTCCAGTCCCTGTCCCCACAAGAGTTTCAGGCCTTCAGGAGAGCCAAGGACGCCCTCGTGAGTGACTGGTCTTCTGCTGTGCCGGCTGACCCCTCCGCTGGGGGCTGCCATCGCCACTGAGCTTCCGGGAGCATCCCCCCTCCCACAGCGGGCCAACCTGCACCCCAGCTGCAGGGGGCTCGCTCCTGCCCTCAGTGCCATGTGCAAACCCCCCTCCTGGAGAGGGGCTGCCATCTTCCTGCGTGTGGATGTCTCCTCCGTGAGCATTCTCTAGTTTCTTCGCTGGGTCTAGCCTGCCTCCTCCCCTGTGGGCTAACCTCTTCCCTCCTGCACTGGCTAATGCTTCCCCTCCTTTGTGGGCTCAGGCTCACCTCTACTAGCCCACACTGGGCTGTCCTGGAGCTCCTGCGTGGGTAACCTGTGCCTCCCCTCCAGGAGCAGTCCCTCCTGCAGAAGGACGTCAAGTGCAGCTCCCACGTCTTCCCCAGGGCCCGGGACCTGAGGCAGCTGCAGGTGAGTTGGAGTCAGGTCTGGCCTCCCCTCCCCATGCCCCTCTGTGGTCTCCTCTCTGAGTCCTCCCCTCCCTGCCTCCCCCTCTCCTCTCTCCTCTCTCCTCCATGACTCCCAGACCTGGTCTCTGGGGAAAGCATTGTCTGTGCTGCTACCAGTGTCCCCTCTCCTGTCCCTCCCGACTCCCCTCCTAGCCCCTCCTCAGCTGAGCCTCACCCCGTGTCTGCCCCTCAGGTGTGGGAGCGCCCCCGGGCCCTGGGCTCTGAGCTGGCCCTGACACTGAAGGTCCTGGGCTCCGTGGCTGACCCCGCCCTGGGGGACCTCCTGGAGCAGCCACTCAGCACCCTGCACTCCATCCACTCGCAGCTCCAGGCCTGTGTGAGTCCTGGGTCCAGGCTCTCCTGGGCCATGGGGGGCTCTGCTGCCCGGTGGTCCCCTGGGTGCCAGGCCTGGCGTCAACCCCACTCTATTCTGTCCCCAGGCTCTGGCTCAGCCCTCAGCCAACCCCAGACCCCACAGTCGCCGCCTGGCCCACTGGCTGCACAGACTCCAGGCTGCCCTGAAGAAGGTGAGGGGTGGGTGGTGGACAGGATAGGGGAGCACTGTGCCTGCATCCCCATCTTGCACAAGTGTAACTCTTCCTCCCCCCACAATCGTGTCTCCACAGGAGTCTCCAGGCTGCCTGCAGGCCTCTGTCACCTTCAACCTGTTTCACCTCCTCACCCGGGACCTGAGCTGTGTCATCAAGGGCCCCCAGTGCAAATGAAGGCGCCCCTGCACAGCCAGTCCTGGGTCCTTCCCTTTATTTATGCAGACTCCTTGTTCTACCTGATGTTACCCCATTGCCATTTCTGTATTTATTACGTGTGTATATTCTCCAACTCAGAGCCAAAAATGTATTTATTTTTTTATACTCTTGGTAAAATTTTGCAAATAAATCACGCAGATAAATCATGCAAATAAATCACCATTGTGTTGTGGTTTGTGCACCTGTGGACACTGGGTCTCCTTTACTGCCATGTGCAATCACGCACATGTGTTGCTGCTTGTTCTGAGGCTGGAGGTGGCCGGGTCTATAGTTGTGGCTGCCTGCAGCTCTGGTGAAAGGAGCCACATGCACGTGGCTTCCTGGGTTTGCCTTTCTCCCTTCCTTTCTTCTTTTTGTTTCTTTTTGTCTTTTTGTCTTTCTCCCTCTTTCTAATTTAATTTTATTGTCAGAATGATGTACAGAGTGCTTACAGTTCCATAAGTTAGGTTATAAGTGCTTTTTTTTTTTTTCTTTTTTGTGGGCCTTGAAGTGTCAGCCTTGGTGCCATCCCTGAGCTCTTCAGCTCTAGGCTTCTCCTTTACCTCGTTGAGCTTCAGCTCCTCATCTGAGGTACTGGTGCTTAATTGGTGATAAAAGTCTGACAGAGTTTTGTGTCTGGCCTGGCTTTGAACAACAATCCTCAGATCTTAGCCTCCTGTGTAGCTAGGATTACAGCTGTGAGGACATCTTTGCGGGTTTCGTTACCCCTCCTGTGTTTTTCTCCCACCCTCCTTCCCCTCCCCACTCACCACGTGGTAGAGTTCAGTTCCAGCACATTGTTTTGTGTATATTACTGTTAGATTTGTTCACCCTTTGTCCTGTCTCACTATTTTATTATTCTCATTCCCTTCCCTAATTCAAATAAACTCATATACAATATACCAGGTAACCAAATCAGATATAGTGACAATGGGGAATTCCTTTCTTCCTATCTCCTTCCTTCCTTCCTTCCTTCCTTCCTTCCTTCCTTCCTTCCTTCTTTTCTTCCTTTCACTGGTTGTTGTGTTTGAACTCAGGGTCTGGTCTCTTCCCCTGAACACCTCTTATTCAATCAGCACTCACTCTTATCACTTGTGCCACAGCTCTCTTTCCAGCTAATCGATGTGGTTTAATGAGATGAGCTCATTAAACTGGGCTGGCTTTGAACTGTGATCTTCAGGTGCCAGCCTTCTGAATAGCTAGGATTACAGTTGCGAGCCACCAGTGCCAGGTCTCTGCATTGCATCTTTTCCTTACTTCCAGGTACTTCCACTTTTCTGCACCTCCAAATCAACATTAACTCAAAAAGAGAAAGGCCTGTATTGTTGGCAAGGGAGAGTCAGTCAGGACTGGATGGGATCTAGGAATGTGGCTTAGTGGTAAAGTGCTTGCCTAGCATGCATGAAACCCTGGGTTCGATTCCTCAGTACCACATACACCAAATAAAAGGAAGTAATGCTGTGGCTCAAGTGGTAGAGTACTTGCCTTGAGCAAAAAATCCTCAGGGACAGTTCCAAGGCCTCAAGTTCAAGTATCAGGACTGGAGAAAAAATGGATTTGATGGAGGCTGTGGAGGAGATGTGCTGGGTTGTGAGCAGTGCCCACTTCTCTCGTGCAAACCCAACAGCTCCATCAATTGCAAGCTGACAATGTAAAATTGCTGCAAGGAAATTGGATGAAATATTATAGAGAGGGGCCAGGGGTTTGGCCTAGTGGTACAGTGCTTGCCTAGCATGCACGAAGTCCTGGGTTCACTTCCTTGGTACCATATACACAGAAAAAGCTGTCATCCTAGCTACTCAGGAGGCTCAGATCTGAGGATCATAGTTCTAAGGTATCCAGGGCAGGGAAATCTATAAGACTCCTACCTCCAGGGCGCTTGCCTAGCATGCATGAAACCCTAGGTTCGATTCCTCAGTACCACATACACTGAAAAGCAGGAAGTAATGCTGTGGCTCAAGGTGGTAGAGTGCTAGCTTTGAAGAAAAACCCAGGTATAGTGCCCAGGCTAACTCTGCTGTAAAGGTGCTGTGAATACAATGTTCGAGTCTTAGGGGCTCATCAAGGACTAGGCAGAATCAGAGTCCCTGGAACACCCGGATTGAAGCAACCTTCCTCTGTCACTGACCACTGTGGCCAGAGACAAAACAGCAAGGAGATACGGGGCTGGGACAGGCTGGAGAAATGAGATTTGGAGAACCAAGACATGAGAAAGGGTATCAATGTATGTGAATTAATGCACCCTCTATCTGGCGAATATCATGTAACCCTTCTATTAATTACAATACAAAATATATGGAACAAAAAAGAAATGAGATTTGGAGAGACCAGGGGATCTGACGCTATTCTGCTATTAGACCCCAGGAGCTCCTGAACAAGTTTTTCTTGAGTTCAGGAGAGGGGAAGGAATGACAGGTAGGTTCAGAGACTTGGGTATCAATTGATCTTGTGGTTACAACCATTCACGTGAGGTGTAATTTGTACACATAGAAATCAACATAGCAAGAAAACATTCCACCCGTAAAACAGACGTCCATCTTATCTCCAAGGCCTTAAGCTTTCAGTGTCCAAGTAGCTCTAGTTTCAACAGCTGGAGTAGTAACTTTTACCTTGAGCTGAAGAGCTCAGGAAGAACTCCTAGGCCCAGAATTCAAGTTCCACCACCATCACCACTACCACCACCACCACCAACAAAACGAATCTCATGGACTTTCATGCCTGGTCTGGCTTTGAACCTAGATCCTCAGCTCTCAGTCTTCTGAGTAGCTAGGAGCACTAGGCCTGAGCCACCAGTGCCCAGCACGTCATGTTTTGTTTAAGACAAAATCTGGCTATGTAGCCCATGCTGGCCTGAAACTCACGACCCTCCGACCTCTGTCTCCAAATGCTTGGATTATAGGTATGCTCTTCCAGGCCTGGTTGTAGTTTACTAATTCTAAGTACCTTGTAAAACTCCATATGGAAACCAATTCCAAGAACTCTTCTCACCTTGAAGAAGAGTTCTGCTCCTTCCTCAGCCCTCACCGCTCCCCTTGGACTTTCCATCTGCGTCTGAGCCCGACCGGAACCCCACGTTCATGGACTCACACGGCGTGAATCATAGCGTGTCGTGGTTCGTTTCACTCCGCTTCAGGTCCTCAGGTCTCTTCTATGAATTATCTTGTCAGAGTTTCCTTCCTTTAGGTGGCTGAATAATATCTCACGTATTAGGCCACATAGCAATGTCGCACCTATAAATCGCACTTGGCCTCCTGCATTTTCGTGCTGGAAAATGTGAATATTTTCAAGCCATTAATTCTGTGGTGGACTGTTGCCGAAGCCAAAGGAAACTGATGCAGGCAGGAAATGGCAACGTCTGGTATAGGGTTCATGAGATGACGCCAGGACCACATGGGGGAGAAACTCACCTCACTATGATCTCGAGTGGGGCTGAAGGAAGCCCACAGAGGGGTCGACCCACACCAAGCTTAGCCGGGTGCCAGGATCATTCTGAGGCCCTCAGGCCCTGGGAAGAGGGTGTCTGGCATCTGAATCAAGGCACATCTAGATGCTTCATGGATGTAGATTTCAGTTTCTTTTTCTTTGTTTCTTTTTTTTGTTGGTTGTGAGGCTTGAACTCAGAGCCTGGGGGCTGTCCCTGAACGTTTTCACTCTACCAACTTTGAGCCACAGCACCTCTTCTGGTTTTTTGGTGGTTCATTGGTGATAAGTATCTCATAGACTTTCCTGCTCAGGCCAGCTTTGAACCATGAGCCTTAGATCTCAGCCTCCTGAGTAGCTAGGGTTATAAGTGTGAGCTACTGGTGCCCAACTTGCTTGCTCTTCCTTCCTTTCTTTCTTTCTTTCTTTCTTTCTTTCTTTCTTTCTTTCTTTCTTTCTTTCTTTCTTTCTTCTTTCTATTTTGCTGAAAGCATGCACTCTGCACTCTAGCCACAGCTCCACTTCTGGCTTTTCTTGGTTGTGCATTGGAGCTAAGAGTCTTCTAAGACTCTCGTTCCTGCTGGGTCAGGAAACCAGAAGTGGAGTGACTGAGAGTGGTAGAGCACTAGCCTTGAGCTGAAGCGCTCAGGCCAGCACCCAGGCCCAGAGTACATGCCCTAACACACACACACACACACACACACACACACACACACACACACACGCACACACACAGACTTTACTGCCTGCGCTGGCTTCAAACCATGATCCTCAAATCACGGCCTCCTGAAGAGCTGGCGTTACGGACACCTGGCGCTCTCTGTGGTCCTTGCGGTTTCTGTGTCCTGGTCTTATGGCCCTGGTCTCCCCCTTTCCTGAGTAGTTCATTTCCACATTCCAATCCCCACTCCCTCATGGGGCATCTCTGGCTGGAGCAGGGTCAGCTCTGGGGATATGAGATATGACTCCTTCCTCCCAACTCCCCTGGTTTCTGCTCACCCAGCTTGGGGCGCCCCTAGAGGCAGGCACCCACCTCAGGCTGTGTTTGCCCACCTAAGTCCCTCCTGTTTGGCTCAGCAAGAGAGAGATACACACAGAGACATGGGGGGGGGAGAGTAAGAAAGAGAGAGAGACAGACAGAGACAGAGACAGAGACAGAGAGACAGAGATAAAGGGGAGAAAGATGGAGATAAAGAACAGACAGACACACAGGGAGACAGAGAAGTGAGGGCGGGGGAGACAGATGGACAGAGAGAAAGATACAGAGAGGCAGAGACAGTTGAGAGAAAGGCAGAGAAAGAGAGGCGGTCAGGTTGCTGCCAGTCGCTCATGCCTGTAATCCTACCTACTCAGGAGGCTGAGACAGGTTCAAAGCCAGCCTCAGAAGGAAAGTCTATGAGACTCTCATCTCCAGTGAACTACCAGAAAATCAGAAGTGGAGCTGCGGCCCAAAGTGGTAGAGTGCTAGCTTTGGGCTGAAGAACTCAGACACGTACTCAGGCCTTGAGTTCAAGCCCCCCCCCCCCCAGAGAGAGAGGGGGTGGGGAGAGAGGGAGGGAGGAAGACACAAACATAGAGACAGGAGTTGAGAGAGCGGAAGAGAGATGGAAAGACAGAGAGAAAGGCAGAGGAGACACAGACAGACATAGAGACAGAAAGAAGAGAGAGGGAGGGGGGGAAGGGGAGGGAATGGATAGAAGAAGAGGCCAGAAAACCTTTCAGGCCTGCAGGCTGGGGTGAAGGCAAGGCACAGGGGTGGTGAGCACCTTCTTTCTGAGTCCTTAGGTGGGGGACAAGCACCCAGGCACCTGGAGGAAGTGCGCATGCCCAGCACAGTCAGGCGTGGCTCATCCCCTCCCCTCCCTCCCCCCCCACCCCCACCATGGCTGCTCTGTCTCCCACCCTGCTGGGGCGGCTGCGACCTTCCCATGTGGAAGGAGAACTTGGAAGAGGGCTTCAAACCAGCGCAGGTGACTTGGTTCTCCTGGGAGAAATGTCACACTGAGTGTTGTCATCTCAAAGTCATTTTTTCCCCCTTTCTTTGATGGCTCAGGTAGGTTCAAATTCATTTTGATTGGAAGTCATAGAATCCCACTCAAACTAGCTGAAGTCAGAAGAGGCATGTAATCCGAGGAGACAGGATGTGTGAAAGAATCTAATAGAAACATTTTGGCATTATCTTGTAAAGATGAATCTATGCAGAGCGTGTGAACCAGAAATTCAACACCTAAGATGCATAAAGAGAAGCTCTTCCACCAGTGTACCAGAGACATGACTAACACATTCTATGTTTATACATATTATTTATACATACTATATTAGTATATAGTATCTATGGTAAATATATTTTCTTCTCAGTTCAGGCTCTGGGCACTGTCCTTGGACATTTTTTGCTCAAGGCTAGTGCTCTGCCACCTGAGCCACAGCGACACTTCTGGCTTTTTCTGAGTTAGTGGTACCGAGGAATCGAATGCAGGGTTTAGTGTATGTAAGGCAGACACTCTACCACTAGGCTACAGTCCCAGCCTATAAATATTTTAACCAGGCATGGCGACCCACACCTGTAATACCAGCTACTCCATCTGCTGAGAATAGGAAGATCACAGTTAAAGGCTAAAAGCAGTGGAAACCACATGTCAGTTGGTACATATCTGCAGTCCCAGCACAGGGAGGGTGGCCTGGAAAAGGTTTTGGGTATATGTCCACTTCACATATACGAGGACAATTATAGGAGAGTTTGAATAACTCAGGCCAGACTCATATAGCCTATAAAAGACTGAGCTGGAATGGTTGGCCCACATGGAGGCTGAGATCTGAGGCTGGGAGTTCAAATCTATCCCAGGCAGGATAGATTTTTTTCTTTTCCCGCAAGGCTATCACTTGAGCCACAGTGTCACTTCCGGCTTTTTCTGTGTATGTGGTACTGAGGAATGAAACCCAGGACTTCATGCATGCTAGGCAAGCACTCTACCACTGAGCCACCTTCCCAGCCCCCCAAGAGGCTTTTATCTCCAATTAACCACCAAAACAAATCAAAAGTGGAGTTGTGGCTCAAATGGTAGAGTGCTAGACTTGGGTTTAAAAAAAACTCTCAGGGATAACACCCAGACCCCGAGTTCAAGCATTAGGACCACCTTCCCCCCAAAACAAACAAAGGAAGGAACACCAGAAAATTATAACTTGGGGGGCCAGGAGTTTGGCCTAGTGGTTAAAGTGCTTGCCTAGCATGCACAAAGACCCGGGTTCGATTCCTTGGAACCACATATATAGAAAAAGCCTGAAGTGGTGCTGAGGCTCAAGTGGTAGAGCTCTAGCCTTGAGAAAATCCAAGGACAGTGCTCAGGCCCTGAGCTCAAGCCCAGGACTGGCAAAAAAAAATTATAACTTGGGTTCAGAATACAGAACCAGCAGGTTCAATCCCTCCACCATATCTCCCCCTGGTGGTTGCCCCTGGTATTGCTGCCAGTGAAACCCTCAAAGCTAGGGAGCCCTAGGGCAGAGGCTAAGGCTGGTGGAAGTGCTTTCTCCTGGGGCTTCTCTGTGCCTTTCATCAGCTTTCTCTCAACACTCCCACCTTCCTGTTGGCCTTACACCTTTCTATTCCTGTCCCCACTCCTGCAGCAGGTTCCAGGTTTGGCTGTGGGCTGTGTGTGTGCGTGCACACCAGTCCTGGGGCTTGAACTCAGGACCTGGGCACTGTTGTAGAGCTTTTTTGCTCAAGGCTGGTGTTCTACCACCTGAGCCATCATCCTTTGCTTCCCACTTTTTGTTGTTGTTGTTTCATTGGAGATAAGAGTCTTGCGATCTTTCCTGCCTGGATGGTCTTTGAATCACAATCCTGAGATCTCAGCTTCCTGAGTAGCTGGGATTACAGACGTGAGTCACCAGACACTTGGGCTCACATTCTCCTTTTCCATGATCTGATGGGAAATGTCAAGTCAAGGATAAAAAGTTCTGCAAAACAGGGGCCAGGAGTTTGGCCTAGTGGTTAAAGTGCTTGCCTAGCATGCACGAAGACCCGGGTTCAATCCCTTGGTGCCACATACATAGAAAAAAACTGGAAGCGGTGCTGAGGCTCAAGTGGTAGAGCTCTGTCCTTGAGAAAGCCCAAGGACAGTGCTCAGGCCCTGAGCTCAAGCCCAGGACTGGCAAAAAAAAAAAAAAAAAAAAGTTCTGCAAAACAGAGTTTGTATATGAAGAGAGATTATGGAGGGAACAAAATCCAAGCTGCCTTTCTTCCCATAGCCTTCATGTGTTTGAGTTATAGTTATTGACTCACTCCCTGCTGTGGCTCCCTGGGTCCTTGGTAGGTGGATGGGATTAGAGAGAACTCTCTGCCCATCTACGGGTGTCACAGAGCAGGGCAGGGGCCTCTGAGCCTCTGAAGTAGACACATGGCTTTGGGAAAGCAGCAAGTGCAGATTAGATTTCATGGGGTGTGGAACAGAAGGAAGCAAAAGGATCTAGGTCAGATCTGGGGTAGGATCAAGGACTCAAACCAAGTCCTGTGCATGAGGCATCTGTGGGTTGATGGGTGGTATGATTCCTGTCTTTATGTTTAGAGTATTGCCTTTGCTCCATACTGCTTATTAAATGTTTATGTTGTGTTTACAAATAATGTTTATATGATCTGGGGGGGGGCATACATCTGTAAACCCTGCTGCTCCAGAGACGGCGACAGGAAAATATTTCCCTCAACTAAGGATCATAGTCCTAGCTCAGCTGGATTCCTAGTGATTTAGAAGGCTGAGATCTGAGGATTGGAGTTCAAAGCTAAGCCTGGGCAAGAAAGTCTGTGAGAGATCCTCAGTTCTCCAGTAAAAACTCAGAAGTAGGAGGAGTAGAGCAAGTGGCTGAGCACCTGCCTTGAGCAAAGACAGTTTAGGGACAGCACTCAGGTCCTGAGTTCAAGCCCCAGGACCAGCAAATACACCCATACTCATATATCTCAATGAATTAATTATTAAAAAGATTTGAAGGTTAAGAAAATCTTTAACTTGCTCTCTGGGGGTGGGGTGGGGGAAGGCCCCACTTTTATCTCGCAGCTTCTCTCTTCTCACGGGTCCTCTATATAAACCTGAGTCTTGAAGCCTCGGCTCACACAGTGTCTGGCACCATGACCCAGCTGTGCCCCCTGCTGCTGCTGGCTCTGGCCCTGGCCACCATCCCCCAGGCCCAGGGCACCTGCCCAGTGCCCGCCGATCTCAAGCGGGACGATGGAACGCGCATGTGTGCCAAGCTCTACGACAAGAGCGACCCTTACTATGAAAACTGCTGCCAGGGGGCTGAGCTGACGCTGCAGCCAGGCGCTGATCTGCCTTACCTGCCCTCCGACTGGACCAATACGGCATCCTCGCTGGTAGTGGGCCAGCGCTGCGAGCTCACCGTGTGGTCCAGGCCTGGCAAAAGTGGCAAGACTCGCAAATTCTCGGCAGGCACCTACCCTCGCCTAGAAGAGTACCGCAGGGGCATCCTGGGGGACTGGTCCAACTCCATCTCCGGCCTCTACTGCAGGTGAGGACCCCCAGCCTTGGGTCCAGATCCCCCCCAGACCCAGCCATGGGTGCCCCTCAAAACTCAAGGCCCAGTCCTACGAGGTCATACCTAGTCTAGCTGTCCATGTGCTAGACTTGAACCAGCCCCAATCCTGAGATCCCCCAGCCCCATCCAAGCTCCCACACCAGCCCCAGATGTATCCCTCAAAGCCCCCCCAATCCAGGCCAAGACCCCCGCCCCCTGAGCTCCTGAACTGAGAACTTCACCCCCTCCAACTACTGCTGAGAATCTCTGATCTTTTTACAGATGTAACTGAGGCCTCCAGGATCCTTCACGGGTATCCCCATGTGGGGCACGTCACATCAGGGAAATGGGCTCATTTCCTGGTTTGGGGACTTGACCTGCCTGTCACCTGGTTGGAAGGCTTGGCTGTGGTTTAAGGCTACCTCTGGTATTGGCCCCACCGCCCTCTCGGACAGCACCTACCTCCTCCTTCCCTGCCCACCTTTATGCTGATAGGCTCCTGCATCCTATATTAACCCATTGTACTTCCCAATAAATGAGTTCTTGCCCTGACAAGTCTCCCTGGCCCTTCTGATTGTCCTCCCCCCCCATCCCCGGTGAGGGGGGGCTGGGTACGGACAGCCAGTTGGCCCTTTCCTTTCTCGGTCTCGTCTTAGTCGGGGCGTGTTCTCTCTACCCCTCTTGCAGGTCAGGAGGCAAGAAGGACTAAACACCCCGACACCCCCACACAGTGCTGAACACCTGGCTTCTTCCTGCACCCTTCCCCACCCCCATGCCCAGGAGGAGAGAGCTCTCTGCTGCCCCCACCTGGCCTATGTGAAATACAGCCCTCTTGAACCCGACCTGTGTCCACAGGTGGATGGGTGGTGTAGGGGGAGAATGGCAGGGCTGGCTGACCTAGGGCAGTGCTAGGCTTGGGGACCCAGCCACCAGAGTTAGCTATGCATAAAGACAGAGGGCTGGGTATGGTGGCTCACACCTGTAATCCTAGCTACTCAGGAGGCTGAGAACTGAGGATTGTGGTTCAAAACCAGCTCAGGCACAAAAGTCCATGAAACTCTTATCTCCAATTAACCACCAGAAAACTGGAAGTGGCGCTGTGGCTCAACATGGTAGAATGCTAGCCTTGAGCTGAAGAGCTCAGGGACAGCGCCCAGGCCCAGAGTTCAAGCCCCATGACTGACAAAAAAAAAAAAAGCTAAAGTGCAACTCCCAGGTTCCCAGTACACACACACACACACACACACACACACACACACACACACACACAGGTTGGTGTCAAAACTCCAGAGTAGTAAAGAATTGGAGGAGAGACTGGGATTGGAACTAAGTGGGTTTCTGAAGCTACTCAGCATCTTCAATCATTTTATTCATTCACTTGGTGGTGACTTACTGAGCATCAACTATCTGACAAGCACTGAATTCACCAGGTGTGGCCTCTCCCCCACTGGGGCTCAGAGAGCCAGAGCCAGACAGTCAGGGATACAGGAAGCCAACCAGGCAAGATTTGGTAGCAGGGAGATGGGAAAAGGCCAGGACGACAGTGGGGTAGCTCTGGAAGATCAAGTTGGGGTGAAGGGATCGGATAGGGGGTGCTGAGAAATGAGAGGGGGTAGGTGCTGGTGGCTCACACCTGCAATCCTGGCTACTCAGGAGGCTGGATCGTGGTACAGAGCCAGCCAGGGCAGGAAAGTCTGTGAGACTCATCTCCACTTAACCACCAGAAAACTGCAAGTGGCACTGTGGCTGAAAGTGACAGAGCATTAGTCTTGAGTGAAGAGAGCTCAGGGACAGCACCCAGGCCCTGAGTTGAAGTCCCAGGACTGACCCCCCCCCCAAAAAAAAGGTCAGAGATTCTGATATGGCCAAGAAGTGACAAAGCAGGTTGACACTAAGGACAGATGAGAAAGCCAAGGTACAGGCAGAGGAAGGGGCTGTGGGCCAAGAAGGCCCAGGGCGGCCCGGGTCAGCCTGTCACTCTCTGAGCTGCACGGACACAGAGGAATCGGTCACCCGGGTCCTGCGAAGACCCCCGGGCTCCATGCGGTTCTTAGTCTTGTGCAGAAAGTGGATGAACCTCACTCCCGGGCCGTACTGGCGGAAGACGTGGGACACCTGTGGCAGAGCAGGTTTAGAGGGGGGCCCACCTCCCTGCCCTCCCTCTGCCCCCCCTCCTCATGGCATTGGAGTGAGGACCTGGGAGGGGAAGCTCACCTGGATCCAGCGCCCAGGGGGCCCCCTTCCTGAGGTGCGGGGGGCCACGTGGTGCTGCGCGATGACAGTGTGGCGGTCAGCGGCCAGCAGCCAGACGTGCAGTTCATACACACAATCGTCCAGCCGGCTGTCCTCGAACCTGGAAGTGGAGTCCCAGGGTCAATATGTCCCAGTACCTCCAATCCCAACCACTGGGGACAGGGCGAGGATAATGAGGCAGAGGTGGGCGCAGGCCAGGGGCAAGCCCAGGACACTGGGTTGTATCTGGCCCAGCTGGGCACCATCAGATCAGGTGTCCTGGGTTAACTGCTTAAAGCAAGGAGAAATCCATCTCAAGACTAAGAAGGGAGCCAGGTCCTGTGGCTCAGGTCTCCAATCCTGTGCCTCAGGAGGCTGAGATCTGAGGATCAAGGGTTAAGACCTAGCTAGATAGGAAAGTCCATAAGACTTAATCGGTGAAAAGACTAAAGTGGAGCTGTGGCTCAAAGGGCTTGAGCTCTGGCCTTCAGCAAAAGAACTCAAGGACAGCACCCAGGCCCCTCTACCAGCAAAACAAAACACAAAAACAAAAAAACCAAAATATAATTGCACACATGCTACACACACACACACACACACACACACACACACACACACAAATAGTACACACTGGGAACACACTGGCAAAAACCACAGATTTAAGAGGACCACAGTTTAAATTCTAGACAGTGGGGGTGGTTTCGCGAGGGCAGGCGTGGTCGTTATGGGTGTGGCTCTCGCTGTGGACAGGGTTGTGGGCGTGGCCTTCGTGGGCGTGGCCTGTCTGTTGTGGGCGTGGCCGCCGCTGTGGGTGTGGCTTGTCCTGGGCGTGACTTGTCCTATGTGCTAGCTACATGGTGGCGGGGCCAGGCCTGCACTGGAGCCCAGGTGGGTAGGGGCGGCCCAGGGCTGAGGCAGCCCCAGGTGATCAAGGTCGGGCTTCGGGACCAGGTACGCACCAGTCCATTACGGTGACATCGGGCTGCTCGTCATCCAGCAGCTCCTCCCACAGGCCCTCGGCCAGGAGGTTCACGCACTGCTGCTTCACTGTCCAGCTGCAGAGAGAGAGAGGCAGGGGGGGGCGGGGAGGCAGCTGTGGGGTCTGACCCAGTGGTGACCATCTGCACCCGATGGTGAGCCACACATGGATGCCTTGGTGCCTAAGAGTCTCAGCTCCCATGAGGCTGGGGGTGGGGGGAGAACCATAAACTCTAAGCCCTTGGTTACAGATGGGGAAACTGAGGCAGAAGATGAGAACTCACTGAGGGTCAGGCAGTGGGAAGAGTAGCAGAATCAACATGCTAGCCAGAGCATTGAGTGACTGGGGCATGGAATTCCAGCCTCTTGTTCCCAGGGCATCATCAGGGTTGGGTTCCCTGATGATGCCATGGATGGCAGCCCTTCCCTCTGGGGGGAGGAAGAGGTCAGGAATGATCCCAATAGCTACGTCAGCTGTTATGTAATGGACACTATTAGTGTTGTACCCCCACCCCACCCGTGCTCCTTGTTTGGCAACCATTCTTCCTACTCAACTCTACAAAAGACAGAAGCCCAGAGAGACTAAGTCAGTTTCCCAAGCCACAGAGCAATGAAGACTAGAAAAGGAGGAAAAACAAACAAATAAACAAACAAACAAATCCCACACAGTCAAGGCCCTGTCGCTCACCTGAGATTTTGCTGGAGCTTTTCAGATCCAATGTACCATCCACGGAAGTTGCCTGGCAGGTGGCAATAGTTTGAATGTCATTGTCCCATAAGAATATCCCCCCCCCAGTCCAGGCTTCTCCACAGCACTTACCCAGGGCCTCCAGTGGTTGCTGGGTGGGGCCAGTTGGAGGAGCTGGCTGGTAAATGTTAATACCTGAAACCACAGTGTTGCTCACACTCTCTCCCACCCCCCAATCCTCACCCCCTTTCCTTCCTCTTACCCCAGGCTACACCAGAGAGGCTGGAACCAGAGGCCAGAGGTACAAGACCCATAGGGATGAAGGAGTAAGGGATGGGGTGAGAGTAGAAAGAATGTATGGGGGAAGGAAAGGATGCCATGAGGTCTCACCCCTGCCATTCCAGCTCCAACTCAGGAGGCTGAGACCTGAGGACTCTAGTTCAAAGCCAGCTCAGGTGGGAAAGACTTGGACACTTTTTTTTTTGGTAGGTTGTGGGGCTTGAAGTCTGGGCCTGGGCCCTGTCCCTGAGCTCTTCAGCTCAAGGCTACCACCCTACCCCTTGAGCCACAGCACCATTTCCGGTTTTGTGTGGTTAATTGGAGGTAAGAGTCCCATGGATTTCAGTGCCTGGGCTGGCTTTGAACCGCGATCCTCAGATCTCAGCCTCCTGAGTAACTAGGATTACAGGTGTGCGCCACCTGGCCTGTCGACTTTGACACTATATCCAAGGAACCCATCAAAAAGCTGGAGGGGAGTTGTGGTTCAAGTCTTGAGCAGCAAAGGCTAAGGGACAGTGCCCAAGCTTTGAGTTTGAGGAGGGATGGAGGGAGGAAGAACAGAGAGAGAGAGAATCTTGAGCACAGGATGGACAGCCAGGACACAAAGGCCAGAAAAGAAGGAGGGAAAGAGGCAGGCCAGGTGGCTCACACCTGTCGTCCTAGCTACTCAGGAGGCTGAGATCTGAGGATCAAGGTTCAAAGCCAGCCCTGGCACAGAAGGACCTGAGACTCTGATCTCCAATCAACCTCTAGAAAATGGGAAGTGGGGCTTGGCTCAAGAGTAGGGTGACAGTCTTGAGCTGAAGAGCTCAGGGACAGCGCCCAGGCCCGGTTCAGGCCCCAGGCCCCACAGACGGAGGAGGAGGAGGAGAAGGAGGAGGGGAGGGGAGGGCAGAGGGAGGGGGCCCCACGGGGGTCCCGCACCTTCGGGGTTGGGCGAGCGCAGCAGGTTGCGGTAGAGCGGGCGGCGCACGAGCAGCAGCGTCCAGGTGAGGCGGGCGGGCAGCTGCAGGCTCCCCCCCGACGGCCCCCACTCCTCCAGCAGCAGCTGCCTGGCGCTGGCCTCGGACGGCGGCTCGGGCTGCGGGGGCTCCGGGGGCTCGGGGGTCGCGGGGGAGGGCGGCGTGGGCGGGGGCGGAGGGGACGGGGGCGAGGGCGGCGGCTCCCGGGAGCTGTCGGGCCCCTCCGCCTCCCTCCCGGCACCCAGCACGTCCTCCTGGTCGCGCGCCGTCTCCATCTCTGAGCCGGGGCTCGGCCGGCTCCGGGTTAACTGGGGCGGCAGGGGGCGGGGCGGCCCGGCCCCTCTTACCCGAGGGGGCGTGTTGGGGCGAGGATCCGGGCCCCCAGGCTCCTCCTCCCTCTGACGACAGCAAACTTCCCCCCCCTCCCGCGCTCCCTCCCTCGGCCCTCCTCAGTGTCCACACTGCCTGCCTCAGTTTCCCCAGAGCCAGCTAAGGAGTTGATGTCAGGGCAGGGGTGGTATCTTCATGAAGAGCCTCCTGTCTCCCCCTCCCCCTCACCTGGGACACACCTGGGGACTGCAAAGAGCAAAGGAAGGGGAGATGGGCAGGTGGCGGAGGTCCCCAGGGGGGGCCGGGAGCAGGCGGCCTCCAGGTGGGGTTTTTTGGGTGTTTGCATCCCTTCCTGCCTCCTCCCTCAGCGGTTACAGGAGGGAGGGAAGGTGGGGGGGGGGTGGAGAAGGATGCTGCGGGGTAGGAAAACCTGTAGAGCTGGATGCTTTTGGTCAGTCCCATCCCACACCTTGCCCAGGTAAGCCCAGAGTTGGAGGGGGGGGTAGGGGACCTAGAACAGAAGCCACAAGCCCTCCCCGCTAACTTCATTGGCCAGGCTTGGTAGTGCATAGAAGGCTGACTCAAGGAGGTTCCAAGACAGCCTGGGCTGCACAGCCGGCCCCGTGTCAACCCACTCCTTCTAAAGCCCAGGATCTGCATAACTCAAATAAAATAAAGAGGAACAAATGATTGGCAGTGTACAGGTAGAGGTCACAGCAGGTTTACGAGTACCCACAGTTCCACGGGCACTTCCTGTCCTACATTCCCTGCCCCCGGGGGTAGGGGGGACACTGAGACACAAGGTGCTGTCAGACATGGGGGAGGAGCAGGGCTCCATGTAATTGAGGGCTGCCTGTGTGCCAGGCAGGGCCCCCACACACCTCAGGAAGTCCAACACTGTCACTGTGCCCATTTTGCAGGTCAGGAAAGCCAGCACAGAGAGGTCTGGTAACTCCCCTGACCTTGCCCAGCTGGCATGTGGGTGAGTTACCAAACACTTACGCAGACACCCATGGTTAACATTTGTTGACTGTCTTCCAGTATGCTGGATGGGACCAGGAAACTGAGGCAGAGGGGTGACCTGATCTGCCCTGAGGTAGGAAAACACCAGGGGTTGGGAAGGACAAACCAACCAAAGCCTGCTCAAGGCTAGCACTCTACCACTTAGAGACACAGAATCCACTTCCAGTTTTCTGTTGGCTCACTGGTGACAAGAGTCGCACAAGGGCCCGGGGGCGTGGCCTAGTGGTGCCTGCTAGACCCAGGTTTGATTCCTCGGTACCACATACATAGAAAAAGCTGGAAATGGTGCTGTGGCTCAAGTGGTAGAGCGCTACCCTTGAGGAAAAAGTCCACAGACGTTCAAAAAAAAAAGTTTCATGGACTTTCCTGCTTGGGCTGGCTTTGAACCGCTATCCTTAATCTCCTGAGTAGCTGTGATTACAGGCATGAGCCACCAGGACTGGGCCTTTTATCTAGTCGGGCAGGGGGAGGCTCTTGTTCTGTAGCTCAGGCTGGTCTTCCACTCAGGATCCTCCTGTCTGGGCCTCTCAAGTGCTGAGAATGCAGGCTTGTGCCACCGCTCCTGGGTTAAATGCATGGAGAGATGTTTTGTTTTGGTGTTGGGGTGGGGTAGGGTTAAACCCAGTGTCTCATGCATACTAGGCAAGCACTCTACCACTGAGCTACACACCCCGTTTTGTCTCAGGGTTTTTTTTTTGCTGGTGACATTGTCTACTTCTGAGATGTCCTTCTCCTCACGTCTCATATCCTCACATTCAGTGGCTCCCACACCTTGGGCTTCTGGTAAACCCCAGAACCTAGGAGAGAAAAAAAACAAGACCCCCTCCAACAAAAACCCCTTCTACTTAACTCTGGAACCCTTGGATGCCGGTGGCTCACACTGGAAGAAGGCTACTTGGAAGAAGGCTGAGATCAGGATCATGGTTCCACGCAGAAGCCCAGGCAGAAGTCCCTGAGACTGAGATACTGGGTGGGATGGTGTCTGACTATCATTCCAGCTACGGTGTGAAATGAAAAATAGAAGGCTCACGGTCCAGACACACACCGTCAGGCAGGAAGTGAGACACTGTCTCAAAGTAACTAGTATATAGTCAGGTGCCAGTGGCTCACACTTGTAATCCCAGCTACTCAGGAGGCTGAGATCTGAGGATCAAGGTTTGAGACCAGCCTGGGCAGGAAAGTCCATGAGACTCTTATCTCCAATAAACGAATCAGAAAAAGCTGGAAGTGGCACTGTGGCTCAAGTGGTAGAGGGCTAGCCTTCAGCACAAAGAGGCTCAGGGGCAGAGCCCAGGCCCTGAGTTCAAGCCCTGGGATTGCTCAAAAAAAAAAAAAATCCGAAGAACCCAAGGGTACATCTTGTGACCAGGAAAGCCAAGAGGATTCAAACACAACCTCACAAACTTGTCTCCATGGCCCAAGGGCCTCTGTGGCTGAAGCTACAGCCACACAACCCTTTCCCAACAAGCTTATGTTCTAAGTTTGGAAGGCTCCATGGAGCGTTCACACATGGTCCCCAGCTTGGTGCTTTTGTGAAGTGGTGATGGCACCTTGAAGAGGCAGAGCCTAGTTGGAGGTGTTCTAATCCTTTGGTGGGGGGTGGGGGGGCTACTGAAGGCCTCCAGGGACCCCAGTTCCTTATTTTTGTTGCTTTATTGATACTGGGATTTGAACCCAAGGTGCTTGGCCAGGTGGGCGCTCTACAACTTGAGCCATTCCTTCAACACTTTATTCTTTTTTTTTCCCGGTCATGGGGTTTGAACTCAGGGACTGCACACTGTTCCTGAGTTATTTTTACTCAAGGCTAGTGCTCCACTACTTTTAGCCACAGCATCTCGTTTGGTTTTCTGGTGGCTCATTGGAGAGGAGTCTCACAGACTTTCCTGTCCAGTCCAGCTTCAAACTGTGGTCCTCAGATCTCAGCCTCCTGAGTAGATAGAATTAAAGGTGGGAGCTACCAGAACCTGGCTTGCTTTAGTTCTTTTAAAGATGGAGCATCACGCTCTTGCCAGATGTCTAGCCTCCAACCTCGATCCTCCTGTCTGCAGCTTCCAAGTAGCTGAGATGACAGGAGGATGCTATCTCATTGTCCTGGAAGGTGGAAGCTCCATCCAGGCCATTAGTACAGTCGGATCTTACCTCCAGGTCCCAAGCTTTTGCCAGATAAAATAGTATTCCTGAATCCCAAGGATTAGGGAATTAACACCCCTATTTTTTGGGGGGGGTAGGGTGGGGTTGGTCATTGTGCTTGAACTCTGGGCCTGGGTGCTGTGCCTGAGTTCTTCAGCTCAAGGCTAGTGCTCTACCACTTGAGTCACAGCACCACTTCTGGTTTTCTGGTGGTTATTTGGAGATAAAGAATCTCACCGACTTTAGTGTTTGGGCTGGCTTTGAACCGTGATCCTTAGATCTCAGCCTCCTGAGTAGCTAGGAGCCTGTGCCACTGGTTCCTGGCCACCCCTATTTTTTTGGGGGGGGGTTGAGGGAGGTGGACACTGTTCAACCCGCTCCAGATAGGGTTCTGTCAGGACTCAGGAACAAGCCTTGGGGAGGCAGGAGAATCTACTTCTACAACCTGGTGATGGTTCCTCTTTGATTGTACAGAAGGCAGCCCGGGCACTCCCATCCCAGAATATTCCATACTTTGGCTCTGCTCTGCCACACCCGGTCCTTGCTTCTGGTGGCCTATGACTTCTCAAATAGTTTCCCTTGGTCACCATTTGCTCATCGGGCAGGGCCTTCAGCAGGTCTGTTTGCTGAGTGTCCCCAGCTCAGCGCTGACAGGTATGGTGGCTCTGCTTGCCAGGCAGGGAGGGCCAGCCCTATGCCCAGCAGGCCAGAAACAGTGCTCAACCTGCCCACTCTGCTGAGATATCAACAGTCACCCCATGAGCCAGCATGCTGCAGGGCCCCATTTTGCTTCAGTCCCCAACATTTGGGAGACTGAGGCACAGGGTTGATCGAGAGTTTGAAGCCAGCTTGGGCTACCTGGTGGGATTGCCTCAAAAAAAAAACCTAAATAGAAAGGGTGGGGAGTTTACCCGGTGGTAGAGTGCCTGCCTAGCACGCACAAAGACCTGGGTTCGATTCCTCCGTACCACATACATAGAAAAAGCCAGAAGTAGTGCTGTGGCTCAAGCGGTAGAGCTCTAGCCTTGAGGAAGCCCAAAGACAGTGCTCAGACTGAGTTCAAGCTACAGGACTGGCAAAAAGAAAAAGAAAAAAGAAATGCTAACTGCCAAGTACCACCTAGGCTGAGTCAGCCTGGGGCTTGTGAACCTGTCTGACCGGATCCTCGCTGTACTTTGAACACAATCACCAACAGCACACCTGCCTGGCTGACCTCACCTTCATTTCTGGTGTCGGGAGTCTCCAACTCTGCCTAGCCCAGAAGGCCACTTCTTGCAGTGACTATGCTGCTGATCGGGAAGGCTCTGGGGAGGAGGCACTGGGTCCCAACACTAGTCTAGATCCTTCCAAGGCTGAGTGGCCTCCTGTCTCCACTGATGGGGTGGCTCCTTGCTTGTCCCCCCAGAATGCTGAGGAACAGAACTCCTGTATTAAGAAGGCGGCATGCTCCCGGTGGTCTGGGAGCCCGAGGTCCGGGCAGGGTGGAGGGGACAGGCCCCGAGAGACCAGGAGCCATAGGGGACACCAGACCCTGTCCCCAATTCCCACCCAAGATCGCCAGCAGAAGATGTCCACATAGCACACACCCAAACAAGAAAATGTTTTAATTGTAAAACTAACAAGGGACGGGAGGGGACGGGGCAGGGCAGCCGTGGGCCTGTCCCCAGCTGCCCACGGGACCAGGAGTCGCCTGTCCCCGGTCAGGGGCAAGAGATAGTGTTATAAAATGACAATATAAATAGACTTCTAGAAAACAGAGGCGTCTGGCGCAGAAGACACTTCTGCAGAGTCCTCACACCCCCCTCCAGTGACAGAAAAGGGGGCGCAGGGCTCTGGGGAAAGGCCACTCTTCAGACATTCATGATTGACCCCCACAATGGCTCAGGGGGAGGGGGCTGGGGGGAGGGGAAGGTCTGAGATTGCAACTTGCAGGCTGAGGACAGAGTAGCTAGACTTTGAGTGTGTGAGGACACACCTACATGTGTGCATACACCCCCACACACGTATACTCATACATGTGTGCACACGCGACACCCTCTCTCCTGGTGGTCTCTCTGTCCCAGGGCCCCTGCTGCGGTTTCCAGTGCTGGGTGGCTCCTCCTCCCTGGACAAGCACCGGGAGGGGCCTGTCCTGGAGGCGGGGCCCAGGGAGCCTCACTTCTCCCACAAGACTCCCCGTGTCATCTGAGGCCCCAGAATCAAGATCTGGGTTCAGTAGTGGGGTCCCTGGAGGCCCAGCACGGAGGGCAGTGTGTGACCACGCGGCTGGGTGCAGGGCAGCGCATGCGCTCTTTGGTTCAGGCAGCACTGGCCTCATCTGGTGCGGTGCTGGCGCATGAGGGGCACGATGCTGGCAGGCGGCCCCGCCTTGGTCAGGAATGGGTGCTTCAGCAGCTCGGCGGCTGTGGCCCGCTGGGCCGGGTCACGCACCAGCAGGCGGTCCAGGAAGCCCTTCAGGGAGGGTGAGACCTGGGGGAGGAGACAGGCTCAGGGAGAGGGGCTCATGGGCTCTGACGCACACTTTCTGCCCTTGTCTAAAGAGCCCATCCTGCCTGGATTGGGGCCAGCTGCGTGGCAGGGCTACCACCCACCCGAAGGTCCCAGGGACCAGGCCCTCCACACTTGTGGCTGGGCAGGGAGTGGGCTGCAGCCGAGCCTTGGAAGAGTCCCTTCCCACCAGGCGGGCCTGAGACCTGCCAGCCTCTGCATGTAGACACACAGGCCAGAGCCGGAAGCCACCTGGGCCAGCCCGCTGTCCGACATGTCATGTGCCATGTGCCCTCCCTGCCAGGAGGCCCACCTTGTGCAGGTTCTTCAGTCGGGGCGGCAGGTTGTCCCGGATCATCTTCATGGCTTTGAGGGGTGGCTCATTGAAGTAGGGGGGTTCCCCATCTACCATCTCGATCACCATTACCCCCAGTGACCAGATGTCCACCTGGGTGGGGGGTGAGGCAGGGCAGCACTGGGCTTTAAGACACCCAGGGCCCTGCGAGTCTGGGGCCTAGGTCTGTAGTGCCT
The DNA here is from genome assembly GCF_031878675.1 of Megascapheus bottae. NCBI lineage: Eukaryota > Metazoa > Chordata > Mammalia > Rodentia > Geomyidae > Megascapheus > Megascapheus bottae. The sequence goes on from NC_143539.1 coordinate 7,029,545, forward strand.
GGCTGGCTACATCCCTCGTACTCCACAGAACCTGTAGCTAACCTCAGCTAAGCTATGGTGAAACCCCTCCCACCAAGGTGAGCCATGACCCAGGCGGCCCAATCCAGTCCAGCAACTGGAAAATAGGGATTGGTTCAGAAAGGTGTACATTACCTATGTCAAGCCAATCAGTTTCAGTCTTGGGATTTTGGCCAAAATATCTAGGCCAGTGGGGGTCCCCCACTAGGCTGGCTCTGCACCCACAAGGGACCAAAGTAACATAGGAAACTAATGTGCACAGAGAGGGCTGTCTGAAGCCTGGCCCCCCAAACTTCACAGTGTAGGGCTCATCACCTTCAGATTTTTTTTTTTCTTTCTTGAGGACTTTTCTGCATGGGCTGGCTTTGAACCCTGCTCTTCCAGGTCTCAGCCTCCTGTGTAGCTATAATTACAAGTGTGAACCACAGGTGCTGGCTACTTCAGTTTCGCCATAACTAGCTTTCACGGTTTTCTTCAAGCTAGTACTCAATCGGCAATGAATGGAGGAATGAACACAGGTACACTGTACAATCCTCCCTCCTTTCCTTGAGACTGGCCCCTTCCCCATGCCAGCTGTTCCCATTGCCAGCAGGACTGCTGGGCTCACCTCTGGCCCGTAGGGAAGGCGGGAGATGAGCTCCGGGGCCATCCAGTAGGGTGTGCCAACCAGTGACTTCCTCCGTGGCACCTCCTTGCTCACCTGGGCACAGAACCCGAAGTCTGACAGCTTCACCTGGGCCGGGTAGAGGTGGTGGGTCAGGGGCATTGGTCTGGGCGAGGACAAACAGGGGTGTCCACCTATCTGCCAGCTTGGCCTTGGCCACTGTAGCTCCACTGCACTGCCCAGGGTGGGCAGCGTGGAGGCTGCCCCGGAACCCTGGGGCTCTTGGGTAAACCTGGGCAAGGAGAGATGGATCGGCAGGGAGGGCCAGTCTTAGGGCAGTTTCATTTCATAGGTCTCCTCAGAGAAGTGTGTTCTGCTCAGAGGTCTGAGGCACACAGCCCTGACCCAGGTGTGTATGTGTGTGTGAACAAGTACACACCAGTCTTAGCAACATCCAGGTCCCCAGAACCAAGGATTTACACCTTCATTAGAGCTGGGGGTGGTCTATGAATCTTCTCATCCCCAGCAAACTCCCACATGAGGTGCATGCAATTCCATAACGTGGGGTTGAGCTGCTGGGGGAAGGAGGGAGGCCCTGATATTTGTGAGAGTACAATGGGCCTCAGGGGGCACAGGTCACAACCCCATGTTGTGGACACTTCAGTTCAGCCATGTTTGCACCCTGGCTGCCAGGCTGGCCAGCATGTGGCTGTGGGCCCAAGCCAGTCCCTCCCGTGTGCAGGGATAGCCTGGCCCCTACTGGCCTGGACCTGAGCCGCTTGATTGTCCTTTCTGGCCCTGAACTTGGCCTCAGAGCCCACCCCGCCAGTGCCTGCCCGCTCACCCTGCCGTCGTGCGTCAGCAGGATGGAGTCACTCTTGATGTCCCGATGGATGACACCCTGGGCGTGCAGCACGGATAGGGCCTGCAGCACAGCCAGGCACACAGCAGCGATCTGCTCCTCGTTCATCCTGCGTGGGAGGGAGGGACTGGGCACTCGGGGTCCGCCTGGGCCTGAGCAGGCACAGCCCCGCCTCCGTAGGGGTGGCGGGAGAGCGTGCGCATGCGCACCTGGTGTGTGTGTGGGGGGGGGAGCACACGCATGCGTACCTGGTGTGGGTGACGATGTCGGTGAGGGCGCCTCCCTCCAGGAACTCCATCACCACCCAGAGCTCGTCCCCCACCAGGTAGCTGTTGTACATCTCCACCACGTTCTCGTGCCGGTGGTCCCTCATGATCACCACCTGCGGGGAGCGGGGTCAGCGCGGCCCCTGCGTCTGGGCCTTGCTCCCCACCTCACTGCCGCCAAAAGCCAGCAGCCAGCTTGAAGCTGAGGAGTGGGCCCTGCACCCCTCACACCACCACGCTTCCCCTCCCGTCCTGGCCAGTCCCGGCAGGTCTCTAGCGGTGTCTAAGAGAGGGCGGGAAGGGCTGGGGCCGAGCGGGAGGACAGAGAGGAGGGGCGGTTAAAGGTACGAGCGCATGTGCGCATGTGCGCATGCACCTGCAGCATGCTGCACTCCGGGCAAAAGGACCAGAAGGGCCAGGCTGGGGCAGCGTGGAGGGCAGACGGCGGGGGCCGGCCCTGCCCAGCCTCCAGCATCGGAGGAGGGGGACCTCCCACCCACCCCTGAGAGCGGGGGCCGGAAGTTGGAAAGAACCCGGAGCTTGGCCGGGGCGGGCCGCAGAGGGACCACGAGCTCCTTGGCTGTGGTGTGGGAACGGTCAGCGATGCCAAGAGCTGGCCAGGAGCTGAAGGGGAGTGGGTGGGCCCCTCCGAGGTGCGGGAGACAAACGATGGCGGCCTGGACGGGGTTGGGGCGGGACTGGGGCTTGGGGAGGCTGGGGGGGGGGGCGCCCCGAGCACCTCGTTGAAGAGCAGCTCCCGCCGCTGCTGCTTGCGCAGGTCCATCTTCTTGACGGCCACCAGCTTGCCCGAGCTGCGCACGGTGGCGATGCACACGATGCCCGTGGAGCCCTCGCCAATCTTGATGAAGTTGTCCAGGTAGGAGCGCGGGTCCCCAGGGTCCACTACCAGCTGCAGGGCAGCCCGGAATTGCTCGTGGGATACTCGCTGGGGCTCCCGTTGTGGGGAGCGGGGCCCGGCGGGGCCAGGAGCGGGGGGTGCAGCAGGAGCAGCAAGGGCTCGGGCTGGAGGGGCCAGCTGGGGCTCAGAGGCGTGGGGGCCCAGCATGCCAGGGCTGGGGGCACCGTGGGCTCGGGTGGGAGGCCGGGAGGACTGAGGGGCGGCCAGACCCCCCGTGGATGGACCATTAGGGGCCAAAGTGTGTGGCTCCCCCTGAAACAGAAGAGAGGCAGTTGTGAGCGGCGGAGGGCCAGCTCCTCCCGGGCTGAGGGACAGACACACGGGTGATCAGGATGAGCAATGACAGGGCTGGGCAGGGCTGGTGGGGGGACAGGGAGCAGGCAGGGGACCAGGACATCTTGGGGTGGGGACAGGTTACCTGGGCACCCCGGGGAGGGTGGTCCGTGTCCGCCCGTGGGTATGTGTTAAAGGGCCTGCCAGCTGCCAGCTTCGCCCCGCCGGCCAGACCCGCAGGTTGAGGGGTGCTGACGTCAGGCCCAGAGAGAGGGCGTTTGTCCCGGGAGGACTCCTGGGGTCCTGCCGGGCTCTCCCTGGAAGACTTGGGCCTCTTCTCCTGGCCCCCCCTCCTCCTGTCACCACTGCTGCCACCCGCCTCACTGCGCCCAGTGGGCCGGCCTCGGCCTCCAGCCTTCTCTGGGGCCCCCCGGGCTGGGGGCCCTTGCTCCTCTGGCACCCCGTTCTCCTGGCGGGCACGGGCCGGGGGTGGTGGGCTGTCTCTCCGCAGGGAGTTGGAGCGTGTCACCGACATGTTCTCGAACTCATCGAGCAGCAGAGTGAGGGCCCCATCTTTGGCACCTTTGCTGCCACGCACGATGGTCTGGGGCAGGGCAATGCGGGGCGGGGGCCGGGCAAGGAAGGGGTACAGGACACACATCCGGCATGGAGACAGAACAACACACACACAGAGACAAGACAGAGACGGAATGAAGCAATGCCATGGGTGAGTAGTATGGTGGACGGTGGGAGTGGGGAGGGACCAGGGTCCCTGCAGCCCCCCCCCCCAGAAGTCAGCTGCAACTGTGGGTGCTGAAGGAACAGGCTCAGCAGCCTGGGTGGTATCCTTGAGGTGCACCCCATCTTTCCCTAGCTCTCCAGACTGGGGAGAGTCAGGCCTGCGGGAAGGAGGGAGGGAGAGGCTGCGTGGTCTGTAATCAGCCCTAGAGAGCCGCAAATTACAGGCCGCTAGGTCGGGCCGGGCTCAGTACTCTTCCCCTGCAGGCCACCAAGGTCATTAACCCTAAAACCACAATCCCTGCCCCCCTGGAGGCTGAGGGTGGGGTGCAGAGAGTGAGAAAGGCCTTGGTCTCAAGGAGAGGACCAGGCTGCCTCCTGGATCCCCTGGGTGCACCCTGGCTGGCTGTCCTCCTTCTGGGGCCCTGTTGACCACCCAGTCTAAGTGTCAGCGACCAGCTGGGGCGTGGCTCAGGTGGGAGAGCCCCTGGGATCCATCTCAAGACTGGGGTGGGATGCAGGAACCAGCAGCTTGTGCATCTGTTTATTGAGGACACCGGTCCTTTCCTCCATCCCCAGTCCTGCTACCTCTCAGCCCTTACAGCAGTGGCTAGCATGCCAGGAGAGGTGCAGAGAACCCGGCCTCACTCCAGCCACCCACAGTCCTGGCTGCTCCTGCCTCTCCTGGAAGGGACCTGGAGCACCCTGGGGGTGGGGGACTCGGGTGAGCCAACCCCGGGCACTGGCCACGGTTACCTGGCTAATCCCGAGCTGGCAGCAGGAGAGAATGAATCAGCCGCAGGCCTGTTGGGCATCGAGCCTGATGACCAATAGGCCTGCCCACTCTACCCACTGGGAACAAACCTGGCTGTCCTCCCAGCAGGCACCTGGCCCTGGGGCTGCCTGGCTGGAAGCCACATATGGACATCAAGACTATAGTAACTCTCACAACTTCCCTGGAGGCAGCTGTGGGGCGGGGGGGGGGGGGGGGGGGGGGGGGGAGGCCAGGTACATGGGAGGTGGGGGTGGGGTCTGCACAGGTATGGCAGCGCACCTTGGGTGCCCCAGGCTGGATGGAGGTGATGCAGGCAGGGTCGATGAGGGGCTTGGGCCGCCGGGCTGACTCCTCAATCAGGCTCTGCCACTGGCGGGGCAGTCCCGTGAACTTCTGCTCGTGCTGGTCAAAGCCTGTGTGCACGCGATGCTCGAAGTTGGACGGGGCTGAGATTTCCACCCGCTTCTTCCTCTTCCCAAACATGGCGCCTCCTAGGGCTGGGGCTCCTGCGGGCCTGGGCCAGTGGAAGGAATCACCACAGGGGGTAGAGTCAGTGCTGGATAGAGGGCCACCCAAATCCACCCAGCTGTCCCTCAGCTGGTCCTGGTCCCCTCCCCCAGGCCTCCCCAGCTGGACCACTAGGGGGCAGCAGCCTCCTCCCTGGCCTCTGAGCCCAGGCTCTGCGTCCTCCCTGACTCACAGCCCCGCCTCCACATCTGTCTCACCTCTCATCAGGGTTTTAGCCTGGAACCCTCTCCTTCAGACCCCCCCCCACGAATCCCTCCCTACTCCCTCCTTCAATTCTGAGAGTACCCTGACCAGCCCAGGAGAGCCACCCCCAAGTCCCCAGCCCTCGGCCATGCCACTCTCAGAGCTGGCCACCCCACCCGAGTGCTTGACCAGAACTGATGTAAGCTGGAGATGCCACCCCCATGCTTACTCCTCCACCAATAGCTAGAGACACAGCTGTCAGGGGTCTACACTGCCATACTCCCCAATTTTTAGGCGCTGGGTCTTCACAGGAAACAAGTCAGCATGTCTCGAGTGAATGCTCAGGGTAAGTGGGGTAAGAGGCTAATCATTGCTGGAAAGCACTGACTCCTTCTTTGGGTCCACAAACTGAATGAAAAGCAGGAAAAACAAAAAGCCCAACCCTGGCATGCCACCCTGCATTTCCTGTCTCACACACCTGATTGGAGGCTGGTGGGCTACGAGCGCCCTTGAACGGGTGGCGTCGCCTCTTGGGGCTGTGGCTCAGTCATCTGTGGAACAAGATGAGACAGTGTGCGTGTGTAACTCTCCGCCAGGCCTCTGGCCTCTGGGGTGCCCCGTCCCCAGGGAGGTCAGGCATCTTGGGACAGGGGTGCCAGTGGGGACCTGTCTCCTTCCCAGAGGACTCTCAGTGTCTGGCACAGCGCTGGGCTCTGCAGGATGACCTCTTCGGGAGTGAGCAGCTCAGAAGGGGAGGCGAGTACCCAGCTCGAGTACCCAACTTGGAGGAAGGACCAAGGACAGGGCAGGACGCCAGCTAGGGAACTGGTTTGGCAGCTGTAGTTCAGTGGGAGGCGGGTGGGGGCGGGTGGCCGCGGGTGGCCAGCCTGTCTCAACGGGCCCCAGGAGGCCAGGAGGCCGGAGCTGCTGCCCAGGGCTCTCCCCACCTGCTTCTCTACTTGCCTGGGTCACTGGACTTGGGCTGGACACCCTGGGTTTCTGCCTCAGGGTCTCAGGCAGCCATTCCCACAGCCCTGACCTGCCCTGGGCTCCTCATCTTTTGAGTTCCAGCTGCTGTGGTCCATCTCAAATCCCAAGGTTCCCCCTTTCCTACATGGTCTTGCCACGAGCCCCATGCTCTGTGACCTCCGGGCCTTCTGTGTCCTTCCTGTCCAGGCCCTGAACTTGTGGCATAGCCTCTCAGTGCCCCCTCCTCACAGCCCTAAGGCAGCTGGCAGGAGCAGGGATCACTCACAGTCGTGGAGGGGAGGGCAGAGCCTGGGGGGGGAAGGGAAGAAGGTGATCATGACCCATCGTTCCCCCAGTGCTGTGCAAATCCCCCCCCATCACCCCTGAACAGGGGAAGCAGCAGAGGGGCACACCTACGGATATTTGCCTGAGCCACCCCTTTCCTCTGGGCACTGCACAGAGGGCAGGACAAACAGAGGAACTGGCCATGTTTATAGAGACCAGGCAGGGCCCCACCCAGCTCCAGGCCAGCTCAGTGCTTCGCTGTCAGGCAGGGGGAGGGAAGGGAGCAGAGGAGAGGGGAGCTGTGGGGCCTCACTTCTGTATCCCACAAGTGGAACAGGCCAACCCAGCCCACATCAGAGAGCTCGACACCTGCCCTGACCAAGCAACTCCGTGCCTCTGTTTCCCTTCTGTTAAAGACAGGGATGACTGTGGCTGGAGTCACACTGCATGCCAGGCCCAGGGCCACCACAACTACTGAGCTCAATGCCAGTCACCATGACATCAGCAGCGGGTGCTCTCTTCTCAAGGCTGGCCCACCCAGACTATGCCCTGCCACCTCCTATCCTATCTGGCCTGGTCGGCCTCCACCGACAGGGACTCAATCTAGAGCTGCAGGCCCTTGGCAACATCTGACCACCTGTCTTTAAGGCTACCATGCTCCCTAGAGCAGCTCCAGTGCCAACACTGTCCTGGCTACCACAGGGAGTTGGTGAGGACTCCAACCTGGCCAGTGGCCACCTGAAGCTCAGAGGCTTCAGGTGCACTGGGCACCTTGAACGCCTCACAGATGTGGAAATGGAGGCTCACAAAGGTGATGCGGAGCTGGCTCTAGAAGTGTCCAGGAAACTTTACAGGTGATGTCCTAGCCTCTCTCCTAACCTTGGGCCTCTCCTGGCACCACTGTACCATCCATACCGGGGGACAGATGCCACAAGGGGATTCTGCCCCTGCACTGAAGGGCCAGCCCTACAAACCAGGAGTGGCTGTCCTTCCTGCTCCCTGCTGTACCCCAATACCTACTGCACTGCTCAGCCCCAGGAGCACTTGAACCCCTGAGGTTAATCAGTCTACCTGTGTCTCCTGTCTGACACCCCAGACACCCCCTGAGACCCTGACTTGGAACCTAGAGGCAGAGTGGCCCAGGGACTTGGACAGGGACAAAGGAGGAAGAGGAGAGTCTGAGTCCAGTGAAAGAGCACCAGTTGAGCAAGAGAGAGGCCCGCAGTTCAAAAAAAAAAACAAAAACACCCAGTACTGCAAAGGAAAAAGAAAAACAACAATAAAAAGTTAGTTTGTAATAATCTCATGGATGCTAATGGCTGAAAAACGTTGAATTTTCCTAGCCACCTGCACCCCTATGACCGTCGTAACAGCCCCCGGAGTCAGCCCGGGGAGAGGGCGAGGAGACTGTGTGTGTACACACGTGTGTGCATCCGTGGCCTCCCTCCCCCAAGCTCTGAGGCCGGCATGGAGGGCCTGGTGCACTGCAATGACCAAGTGCTCGGCGTCCCCTGCCTGCATACCAACCGCACCGCCTCAGTTTATCCCCACCCTCCAGGCCTGGGCTCTGAGCGCAGACAGTAGTCTAGCTTGCCTTGGCAACACAGGAGGCTCCCACAGCCTGGCTGAGCACCTCCACATTTACCGGCTCTCCTGAGCCTCCCCAGGACAGATCCACACAAAGGAGTGCGCGGAGGGATGGATGGAGGGATGGATGGATGGATGGATGGATCGATGGCTGACATGGGCCCTACAGAGGACATTCAGAGGCTAGGGAGCAGGTGACAGTCACCAATGAAAGCCCCAGAGGGCAGTGTGATCTCAGGAACGGGACTTGCAGCACAGTGCAGTCAGCAGTGGGCATGGGAAAGGCCAGGAAAGCCAGGAGGTGCCCGCCACACGCGAGGCTCTGTCCTAACCACGCATACACCAGGCCTTGGTCTGGTCCCCCAAATGCACCCAGCCTGAGCCCCACCTTTTCCCCACCTCTTCAGCAGCTGAGTGCTCACTGCCACTCTCACTACTGCTGCTGGATGGGTGAGTGAATGAATGCATGCATCAATGAATGAACACACATGTGCAAGACGGCCCAGGCAGTCCTTTGGAGCATCTTACTTCCTCCAGGGTGGCTGCCATGGTCTGAAGGGAGCCCCAAGAAGGCAGGGTGGCGGCCCTGTGGGTGCACGCAGGCCACGAGCCCCAAGAAGTCACATGCCTGGGATCCACTCCACCCTCCTATGGACACTGGGTGACTGTCACATGTGCTGAGAGGTAGACCCCCAGATAGTCACATGTCTATGCCTACGGCACTGTGGTTCTGGTGGTAGAGTGCTAGCCTGGAGGAAAAGAGCTCAAGCACAGAGCCCAGACTCTAAGTTCAAGCCCCACGACTGACAAAAACAAAAACAACTATAATTAAAAACATAAAAGAAAGGATTAAGGAAATGAAATGCAGAACTAGACTGCGGTCCCACGGCCAGTCACTGTGCAGGCTGCCCGGAGTAAAGCCTGGAGCCTCAGGCCCAGCAGAAGGCTGGGGCCCAGCAGACGCTGGGGCCAGGCGAGCCTGGAGGCTCATGGGCCTGCCCTCACACTGGCCAAGCCCCAGCAGGACCTGCCACCTGGTACACCCTGGCCCCAGAAAAAGGGTGGCCCTGGCCCCTGGCCCCACCCACAGGCAGTGGAGGGGGGAGACAGAGGGCAGAAGGCAGGCAAGCTGGAGACGGCCACGTGGTCACAGCTGCGGCCAGAGGGCTGGCCTGAGACCCAAGGCTCCAAGAACACATGGCTCCTGGGGAGGGGTCCAGGTGAGGCAGGATGGGGTACCCTCAGATTGGAGGGGGGCTGGAAGCAGGGCTACAGTCCTGCCTCCTCCCAGGCAGGGATGCCAGCAAGTGCAGGGAGGGTGAGATGAAAGGGGAAACTGGAGCTGGGGAGGGAGGCAGGGTGCCTGGGTGCCACGCTGCGCTGCTTGCAGGGTAACCAACCCTGCGGAGGGAGGGGCAGGCTAGAGAGGCTGGGTGACGTGCCCAGAGCTCTATAGGGCAGTGAGAATGGTCAGCAGCAGGAGAAAGGACCGCCAGCCTCCCCTCTCCCCTACTCCCTCCAGACCCCACCTGCCCCACAGGCCGGCCTGAGCCTCGGTGAGTGCACGTGCACCGCTCTTCCCAGCTTCCCAGGCCGGCACCTGCTCCGGAGCCTGGCTGGTCACGTGCCTCCCCGGGCCCGCCCCACCTGTGAGCAGCTGGGCGTCCAGGTGTCCTGAGCCCAGGCCTCCCCCCCCCCTGCTCGGCTTGGCTCTGCTCTGCTCCTCCCAGAACCGGCGCCCAGCCCAGGGCCAGGCGCAGCCTCGGGCCAGCCCTGCCCAGCAGGGGTGGAGTGCCAGGCACAGCCAGGCGGGGCGTCCTCCCCAAACCAGATGGGCCGGTTTGGGCCGCGGGGAGGGGTCAGGGTTGGACTTCCCTGCCGGGCCCAGGAGAGGACGCAGATTCATTTGCCCTTTCCTTAATTCAGGCCAACGGATAAACAGACACGGGAGGCTCCTCCCCGTGTCTGCTGTCCCCCATTCCTGGAGGCTCCCCTACAAGGCGTGAGGGCTCCTCCTCTCTCAGACCCGGCCACCAGCTCCATAGCCAGCGGCAGCACCCCACACGCTCCCACACTAGCGGCATCCAGGGAGTGGAAAACACACTCGGGACCTGGCGAGTACTTTCTGGATGCAAATAGCAGGGCCCCTGGAAGGTTCATTCCAGGTAGCACGGTGAACCACAGCAGCCTGCAAACAGGACAAATATTCATCCACCGGTTCCTGGAAAGAGATCTCCAGGCTAAGAAAGAGCCTGGCCTGTGCCGCACACCTGTAGTCTCAGCACTCCAGAGGCGCGGGCAGGAGTTCGAGCCCATCACTGCTCAACCTCAAACGACAGGGCTGAGGAAAACAAGGTGGAACCCAATTCACCGTTTAGGCAGGCACAGAAGGCTGTGAGAGACACATGCAAAGGTGGCAAAACCAGAGGTGAGCGAGGAGCTAGGAACTCTGGGGGTACAGGGAAAGGCAGACAAGGGGCCAGGAGTTTTGGGGGTACAGGGAGAAGTGGGCCCCTATTCCCATGGAGAGGCACGTGGGCTTTCCTCTGCAGAGATCACTGTGCGATACACTGCATCAGATGATTCTTCAAGTGTGCAGGGTCATAATTTAAAAACACGCGTGTCTGTGTGTCGTCTTGTGATTCTTCTATGCACCCCGATCTGCCCCACGCTGCCTCCCAGTCCTGTGCCAGGACCCTAGATCCAGAGGACAAGATGGGTCATCTGCTGTCTGACTGGCCTCTCTGAAGAATGCAAGGCTTCCCTTGGCCTCTGCTCACCCACCCCGTCTGTCTCCCCCATCTCTGCAGACAGGAGCTGGCTGCCAGGCTTGGATCACATTCACACTTCAGCCCAACCCCCATTGGTGCACGCAAGCCTGCCATACAGCCCCCCTTTCAGGACCACTTTCTGCTGGGTCAGGCAGACCTTTGTGTACTCTACTGCAGCCCCCTGCAGGAGCCCTCCACTGTCCCCCTCCCTCCCTCCACCCCCCACAGCCATGGACCCACCACCACTGCTGTGAGCAGGGAGGGCCTGGGTTGAAGAAGCTTCGCCCTGCGTCTGACTTATTATTTCACTACTGATGATGACAGCATCTTTGAAATGTCATCCCAGCTGGGTGCTGGTGGCTCACGCCTGTAATCCTAGCTACTCAGGAGGCTGAGATCTGCGGATGGAGGTTCAAAGCCTCCATCTCAACCAAGAAGCCAGAGTGATGGCACCACCTGTAATTCTTGTTATATAGAACGCACAGATAGGAAGTTTATAGTCCAAGACTGGCTGTGAACCAAAATGTGAGACATAATCTGAAAAATGTCTAAGCCAAAAAAAGGGCCGGAGGCATGGCTCAAGTGGTAGAACACCTGCCAGACAAGAAGGCCCAAAGTTCAAATCCTGGTACCATTCTAGGGGAAAAAAAACTACTCAGGAGGCTGAGATCTGAGGATCATGGTTCAAAGCCAGCCCAGGCACTAAAGTCCATGAGACTCTTATCTCCAGTTAACCACCAGAAAACCAGAAGTGGTGCTGAGGCTCAAGGGGTAGAGCACTAGCCTTGAGCTGAAGAGCTCAGGGACAGTGGCCAGGCCCAGAGTTCAAGCCCCACAACTGACCCCCCCCCAAAAAAAGGCAGCCTAATCAAAATGAGAAGGTTTTGTGGAGGAGTCCACTTGAGGAGGGGAAGCAGTGCCACAGTCACAGGGCCCACGCACGGGCCAGGGCCTGGGTACAGCAGCACCTCAGAGCTGTGCAGGCAACTACCCAGTTAGGAAGAAGACCGAGAGGAGCCAAACAGCAGAACCGCAACAGCTGGAGCCATCAGAGACCCACAGCTGGACCACTCAAGATGGTGCCCCACTTACCTCCACCCCAACTCCACTCTGACTCCATTTCCCAGCCGTGTCCGCTCACCCAGCGGTCAGGGCACAGACCTGGAAGGCTGGTGCAGACAGCGATGGCTGCTGGTGGGGAGGCAGCTCAGATGGAGCTTTGTCTCCCCTGATCGAGACTGGCATCCTACCCCCCCCCAGCTTTGTACAAAGTTACCACTGGGCGAAACTGGGCCAAGGAGGCGCCCCTCCCCCACTTGATCTCACAGCTCTTACAAGAGGATGTGTAGTTAAGTGCAAAAGTTGCAAGTTTACTGAAAATTCTGTTCCTTTATTAAAATGCCACACCTCTTCCCAGCTTTCACCCCTTGACCCTGCCATTCCCTTCCTACTCCCAGGAGCACAAACTCCCACGTACCTTGGCTCCACTCTCAGGCCTCAGCCCAGAGGGCTCCTCCTCCAGGAAGCTTTCCCTGATTTCCCAGGTAGAGTCTGAGCCTCCACTGCTCCTGGGTTCTCTGCCTCCATCACTAGACCAGGAGTTCTGTGAGGAGAGGGCCTAAGCCTGATAGGGTGTGGGGTGTACCCACAAAGGGCCAGGCCCCTGAACACTACCCCTGCCGCTAAGAGAAGCCCCACATTGGCCCTTTTGAGTGCCTCACATGGAAAATAGCCCTCAGCTTCCAAAACAGAGACACGGAGGCCAGCAGGGCAGGGGTGGGGTTGCCACATGTCCAGGCTCATGGACTTGGTGGCACAGCTGAGTGACATCTTGGACAGTCACCTCTTGTGGAGTTTGGCAGGGCAGGAGGGAGGAGGCCCCTATCCCAGGCCCAATCCACCCCATCCTGCATGAGTCCTGGCTGGTAATCTGGGTGCCAGCAGGGTCTCAAAGAGCACTGGAGAGGAGCCTCCCTGGAGCTGGGGAGGGAGGAAGACACAGTAGCTACAGGAGCCCAGATCACGGCAGCCCAAGGGCCTCGGTCCCTAACAGCCCTGGAGGAGGAGGAGGAGGAGGAGGAGGAGGAGGAGGAGGAGGAAGAGGAGGAGGAGGAGGAGGAGGAGGAGGAGGAGGAGGAGGAGGAGGAGGAGGAGAGGAAGGACCGGAAGCCGACCACCCACCACATTTCAGCTGGGCAGCTCAGCCAGGGCCCTCCTGCGGCTTCTAGGCACCATCTCCACAGGGAGTGGCTTCAGCTTGTTTTTAATCTACTCTAGGTCTTTAACTTAACAACTATTATTCTCCCTGTCCGTCAGACCGCAGCACAGACAACAGGCACACAAGCTAAGCAAACAGGACCCGCCCAGTTAAGACACCCCCCAGCCTCCTCTTCTAAGCTGAGCCTGTACCATGGCGCTCAGACCCAGTCCCAGTCCCCAGAAACAGCACCATGGTAAACACAGGAGCATGAAACAGACCAGGACAAAAATTTCAGGTCTTCCAACCGTGCCATGGGCAGACCTAGCCTAGATCCAAATCTGGTCATGAAAAGGGGATTTAAGACAATCTGGGTCAGGTGCTGTGGCTCATGCCTGTGATCCTAGCCACAAACCAGCCCAGGCCAGGAAAGCCCATGAAATAACCAGCAAAATGCTGGAATGGAGGCGTGGTTCAAGTGCTCTACCAAGAGCACCAAAGGTGAGTAAGCAAGCTGAAACGGTGAGACCCTGAATTCAAGCCCTGATACAGGCCTAAATAAGTAAATGGATAAAAGTACGCCATTTGTGATTTGATTTGAGATTGCCAGGAACAGCAGCAATGAAAACTGGCCACGATTGCTAAGTGGGTGACCGGGGGAGGCAGGAGGCCATTCCTCTGAGGCAAAAGGAGTCAAAGCTCATCAGAGTCTAGAACTTGGGGTGTTTGGCCCCGGGGACCCCAGCCAGCAAATCTCAGCACAGCCTACCCCTCCAGGTACCCTGGTGGTTATGGCAGTCATGGGGAGCCTCACGGGGTCATCACAGCAGCGTGGCTGGGTAGACCACAAATCTTGTGCTTCCAGTGGGAACCTGGACTTGGATCTCGGGCCTGGCCTGGGGCAGACAGGAAACTGGACCAGAGCTGTCCCCATGGGGGTCCAGGGAAGAGACACAGCTATCTTCTGGCTATCAGATGGCTCCGCTGGCAGCAGTGCTGTGTCCTCATCTTCCACACAGCCCTTCTGGCATTCAAGCACTGACCAGCAGGCACTGTCCTCCATCGAATCGGTGCTACCTGCTACCACGAGCCACCTCCTCCACTTCAGTGGACCCCACTCCACAACAGAAAGCTGGAAGCTTCTGCCAGGGAGGAGGAGAGGGAGAGCCCAGGCCATCCACTGCTGCCATGGGGACAGGTGACTGCAGATCCAGACCAGAGGCCTGGGGGCGGGGCGGTGTCCACAAGGCCTACCCTCCCCCACCTAGGACCACTGGAATCTGGGGCCTGCGAAGGAATGCAAGGAATGAAGCCCAGCCTGGCACGGCCATCTCTGGTCATCTCCCCCTGACCCCTTAAACTCCCACAAGCTCACGGGGGTCTAGTCAGGGCCCAGCCAGCCACATACACAAAAGACCCCCAGCCTGGCTCAATGCAGCAGCTCCTGGCCCTCAAGGCCCCCAACTATAGACCTGGTCTGAAGGCCTGTGATGGCAGCCAGAGCCCACAGGGGACAGGGGGAGTGCACTCAGCACCAAGCAGAGGTGGGGTGGGGATCCCCCAATCCCAGCTCTCCCACGTGCTGGAGGATTCTTTCCTGCCACAAGGCAGGGAGACCCCAGCAGAGCGGCTTCCCGCACCCCTGAGCTTGGTCCCTCATAATTAAACCGTAAGCTGATTAGTCAAGGAAAACCTTTAATTAGCCCTTGAAATTGCAGGAAAATTACAGCCTCCTCTCTGGGCAGCCGCCCGCCCACCCTCTGCAGGATTCCAGGGAGCCTGGCAGTGCCTGGAAGAAGCAGGGTCCTCACCCCACAAGGTCAAACCTGGGGAGTGGAGGGCGGAGACCCCCTGAGGCCTCAGACCTGCCCCAAATCAACCCAACACGAGGTGGGTAAAGACTTAAGCACCCCCTCCCCACTTTTTTTCCCTCTCTGTGCTAGTACTGGGGCTTGAATTCAGGGTCTGGGTGCTGACCTGTAGCTTTTTCACTCAGGGCGAGTGCTCTACCATTTGAACCACACTTCCAATTCTGGCTTTTTGGTGAGTCACTGGAGATAAGGGTCTTACAGGCTTTTCTGCATGGGCCAGCTTTGAACCTGGATCCTCAGATCTCAACGTCAGGATAGCTAGATTATAGGTGTGCGATACTGGCTTTTGGCTGGGGGTCACTTTTCTTAGAAAGACTGGAGAAAATACAAATAACCAGAAACACCACCTTCACTGGCTAGGGTCCTCGGGGGGGGGGGGGGTGACACGGTCCTCATCTAATTCAGAAGAGCAGCCAAGGACACTGAAGGACAAGTGAGAGGACACTTAGGGAGGAATGAGGGCAGACACAGCCCGCTGCTGGGCCCTGGGGAGAGGACACAGGGGACAGCAGGCAGAGCAGGAAGACCACGGATGTGTTAAATGATGGTTGGAGACCTCTGCCTCGCAAACACTAAAAACAAGGCCAACCAAGAGAAGCCGAATATAAGAAACTGAGTGACAACTCTGGTTGTCTTAAAATCAAGCCTCCCGAGTTGGGAGTTGGGCCTAGTGGTAGAATGCTTGCCTAGCATGCATGAAGACCCGGGTTCGATTCCTTGGTACCACATACATATAGAAAAAGCCAGAAATGATGCTGTGGCTCAAGTGGCAGAGAAAACCCAAGGACAGTGCTCAGGCTCTGAGTTCAAGCCCCAGCACTGGCAAAAAAAAAAAAAAAAAGACAGGAAAAGACAAATTATTAAGTGTTCAGAAGTAAACATAACTCTACCCCCTGCAATCTATGCAATCTACACCTGCAATCCACGCTACTCAGAAGGCTGAGATCTGAGGATTGAGGGTCAAAGTCAGTCAGGGCAGAAAAGTCTGGGAAAACTCTTACCTCCAATGAACCACCAGAAAATCAGAAGTGGTGCCAAGAGCTCAGGACAGGGGCTAGACCCTGAGTTCAAGCCCCAGCACAGGCAGAAGAAAGCAAAGGAACAAACAGCAAGTTTGGGTGGCCCACGGGGAAGACAGCCCTATGAAGGCCACCAGGCCGGAGGCAGGACGCACAGGACAGGACAGGGCAGGGAAGTGGGTCAGGGGGTGTGACAGTGCCCTGGGCTCCAGGAAGGACTGACTGGGCTGTGGTCTGGGCCTGGGGGAATGGGGCGGAGACACAGCACACAGCCCTGGGCACAGGGTTGGCACGGGCACACACTCCATTAGTTCCCTTTCATGCACCTGTGTCCAGAAAACAGGCCACCCTGTGTCAAGGTCACTCACTGCAGACCTCTGCCTCCCAGCAGCTCCTCCCCAGATCACAACAAGTGTTGGAGAAAAATAAATAATCTCACAATGTCATCTGTACTTACATGGCGGGTACCAGGATGGAGAGGGGAGGCAGAGCACCCCAAGGGCACCCCACCATGGGGGGCGGCTGCCGGGCCTCTGTGCCCACCCCTCCTGCCTCACTAGGCCAGTGGTCTTTTGTGCCCCGATTCCTCACGTGGGCAATGGTCCCCAGCTGCCCAGTGCTTATTGATGTGACATTACCAAGGCCCCAGGCACCCATTTCACATATGCAACTGGCCAAGGGGCATTGGCAGTTCCATCAGGTGGCAAATCAGGGACACAACAACAGCCACCGAGGCCAGAGAGAGGGGCTGCCATTCCACAGCAGGTGCTCGCCAGGGGTTCTCACAAAGCATGAGGCTGGGAGTGTGGCCTCGTGGCAGAGTGCTTGCACGAAGACCCGGGTTCGATTCCTCAGTACCACATACAAAGAAAAAGCTGGAGGTAGTGCTGAGGCTCAAGTGGTAGAGCTCTAGCCTTGAGAAAGCCCAAGGACAGTGCTCAGGCCCTGAGCTCAAGCCCAGGACTGCAAAGAAAAAGGAAAAAAGCTGTGGGGCAGATACTGGTGGCTCACGCCTGTCATTCTAGCTAGAAGCAGGAAAGTGTGTGAGATTCTTATTTCCAAGGAGCCACCAGAAAACCAGAAGTGGAGCTGTGGCCCAACATGGTGCAATGCTAGCCTTGAGAGAAAGAGCTCACAGACAGTGCTCAGGCCCTGAGTTCAAGCCCCATGACCATCCAAAAAAAAAGCCATGGGATTGTGAATGTGCCCTAGGCTTCCATGGAGATGGGAGGGAAGAGGAGAGGGACGGTGGGTGCAGGGGCGTCCCTGGCATCACTCCTGGCCAGGATGGCAGGCTGCTTTCTGCAGCTGGGGAGAGGTGACACCGGGCTGGGACAGGGAAGGCACACAATGGTGCTTTATCAGGAGCTCAGGGACTCAAGAAGTATCACACACACACACACACACACACACACACACACCCCGCCAGGTGTCCCAGAGGCTCTGCTACAGCTGCCTGGAGAGAGGACACACTAGAAGGGTGGGAGAAGATGACCCCCTTTTAGCCAGGGGAGTAGGAGGGGGCCGCAGCCTCCAGAGCTCCTGGGTTTGAGGGCTAGCACTGCTGACCGGGTGACTCGGGTGGGTGGGTCTCCTGGGTCCATTTCCTGCCCTATAAACAGGAGATAATGGGGTTGACAGGAAGGGCACAGAGCTGATTTGCAGAAAGTACCTAGAACCCTAGAATCCACCTGTCATTAGTAAGTCCCCAAACTTGCTGCATTCTGAAATGACATTTTCGTCCTTCAAAGCCCCTGTGAGGAGGCACAGGGGCTTTTCTCTTTTTGACACAGGGTCTTAACTCACTCTTTAGCCCACGTTGGCCTGGAACTGATGACCCGGCCTCAGCTTCCCCAGAGCCGGGATTACAGGAGTGCTCCCCCACACCAGCTCGCAGGTGTGGTGACGTGCCTGGTGTCACACAACGCCCCCCCCCTTTACCATGTGAAGCTGAGTAGGAGCTCCAGATGGAGCCAGGAAGTTCTGCTTAAGAGTCCCTGCATTGTCACAGTTGCTGGGGACACAGACAACCCCACACAATGACCTCTGCAGCACCAGGTGGGGACAGGGTGCAGACCCGGGGGCCATGCCTCCACAATGCAACCTGTTCCTCAGCAAGGCTTAGAACTGGGGGAGCGGTGGAGAGGGCGCATGCTCACCCCACAGCACACCCATACTGTGTGGGGTCCTACAACTTCGGGGTAAAAGCACAGAGGGGGAGGGCAAGGCTGGCGGAAAGGTGGGAGGGGAGACTGCAGGCCTGGGGACAGAAGGGAGGAGCAGGCCTTCAGGACAGAAAGAAGAGATAGGGGACCGGGCAATCCCCTCGTGTGCAGTCACGTGGGCCTTGTTCAGAGGAAGTGCCGGAAGATAAATGAGGTCAGCAGCCGTCCCCAGTCCACACACCTGGCCATGCTCCGACTCCCTGACACTTCAGCCCACGTGTGGGTCCCCAAGTTTGTGATCCCACAGAGCCATCTCTTCTCTGGGGTTCCAGGCTGGGAAGCAGGCTGAGAAAAGTTCAGGGGGAGGAGAGGGGAATACTGCAGGGCAGGACCTGGAGGTCCCCCGGGAGGCCATGTTTCCATGCGTGTGGCTTCCATGCGCGTGGCTCCTGTCTTCTGTGGCAGGATGGCTGGCTCCCCTGGGACCTGGGGACTTCCCCTTCTGACCTTCCTGCAGGCCAAGCCAGTAGCAGACAATAAACCCTGGCCCCGGATGTGTGGCTGGGGCGGGAAGGGTCCTCCATTTCCCTAGCTGAGGCTTGGAAGGGGGCGGCTTCCTTCTGGAAGCATCTGGGGCTCAGGAGATGGGACAAACAGCTGCTGGGGACACCCCTGTATCCAAGAGCGTCTGGCCAGGAAATCAGGCTGGCCAGGAGGTGACACACACACAGAGATTCCCATATCCAGCAGGCCCCCGGGAACTTCTATACAAACAGAACTTTGAGTAAGAAGCGAGGGGCAGACACTGGTCTGTCAAAGCCCACAACAAGATCACAATAAAGTGACTGGGTTTGAATCCTGCCTCAGCATGGGTCTTGGTGGGGAGTCTCCAGCTAAGGCGGGTATGTAAAGGTAGTTGTCCACTGACCTGGTGGCAATCCCTAAGCCACACACTGACCAAGGCAGGGACATTCCACGCAGTTCCCAAGGCCAGCATTTATTGATTGATTGATTGATTGATTATCATCCTCAAGGCCTGAGCATTTCTCAAGGCTAGCACTCTACCACTTGAGCCACAGATCTACTTCTGGCTTTTTTTTCTGTGTATGTGGTACGGAAGAATCACACTTGGGTCTTCGTGCATGCTAGGCAAACACTCCCGGCCCCAGACCCAGCATTCTACTGCAAGGAGAATCCTAAGCCAGCCTCTGACCCCACACACAGGACAACACATTCGGGACAGCCCCAAGAGGACCATCTAAATGACCACCAAAAGGCTAACGGATGAATCCTGGGAGAGCCAAAAGGAAATCCTCAGCGGAGCACGGGTGGCTCACACCTGTCATTGTAGCTACTCAGGAGGCTGAGATTTGAAGACGGTGGTTCGAAGCCAGCCAATGTAAGAAAGTCATGGGACCCTTATCTCCACCAAAAAGCCAGAAGTGGAACTGTGGTTCAAGTGGTACAGCACTTGAGCAAAAGAAGCTCATGGACAGCTCCCTGAGTTCAAACCCAAAGCCCTGAATGACCCAGGGACAGCAACACCAATTGCTCTGTGAAGGGAAGCAGTGGCAGGTGTGGGGCCCTCCTGCAGGGAGGGGACAGTGTGGTGGAGCCCCCAGTCCACCCCCACTCCCACGGGAAGGGCCCCTGGGTTTTAAGTTACCCACAGCACCCTTGTTCCCAAGCCTTAGCTACTCTATGTCCCACAACATGCTGTAAGATGTCTTCATAGCTCAGACTGTACAGAAGGAATAGAACTGGCCACTAAATCTCCAGCTGAGGCTCTAAGCTGACGGCGACAAGGCGGGCAGCCAAGCTTGGGTCTCCTGAAGGAAAGCCAGTCACTTCCCTCCAATCTGCGTCAAGCTGGCACAGGAAGGTGTGGAGCCAGGCAGTCTCCCAGGTGGCCGGACCCTGCCAGGGTGGGGGTGGGGTTGCTGCAGGAAAGGGGGAGGCAGGTGGCAACACCCACTGCAGGCCAGGGCTCAGCCAACCACCCTCTGCAGCCTCCAGCAGGTCTAGAGGGGGCACTGCCTTCATGCCTGCTTGACAAAGGGACCGCTCTGGCCCTCTAAGGCAGCAGGAGTGAACTTGGGTGTCAGGGGGACTTCCAGACTACAGACTGCTGCCAGACCCCAATTCCACAGTCCTCCGTCTCCACACCTCCCCTCTGCCTCCCACCACAGCCTTTACAACCCTCTCCAGGGACTCAAAACTGAGCAGGGACAGGCGGAGTGTGGGCACTCTCCAGCCCCACCCCCCACCACTGGAGATGTGGCTGGGGTCACTGGCTGGGGGCACCCTGAGGGAGACTTGTGGAAGTCCCTCCCAGCACAATGACCAACAGCTCCTCCTCCTCCCCCCAGCACCCTGCAATCAGGAGTATACAGGAGCGCCCCCCCCCAGGAGAAAAAGTGCAAACATGCACCCCAACGCACACGCACCCCCAACTACCCAGCCCAGCTGGCGGGGAAAGCCCACAGAGGGAGAGAATCCTGAGTGAGGTGGGAGGGCTAGGAGAGGAGCAAAGAAGGAGAGAGATCACGCAGGGCGGGATTCCAGATGGCCAGGACAGGAAGGTCAAAACCCTAGATGGAAAAGTTGAGAAGCTACCCTGGGAGTGGCAGGTGGGACCACAGGGAGAGAGCTAGGGCTCAGTGGTTTTGAGAACAGGGAAGATACAACCTGGCTGCACTGGGGTGTGTGTCAGGGACTCCGGGCCACCCACCAACACTCAACTCCAACAAGTCAGAGAAACCTCCCCTCCCAAATCACACCCTTCCCAGGAGGTCAAACAGACGCTCCACGCTCCTTCTTGCTCAGGGAGTGGCCAGGGCTTCAGCTGCTTCCAGAAACGGAGGCCATCAGAGTAAATACACCTCCCAGGCAGTTGAGACCTTGCCATTTCCATTCGGAGAGTGGATTAGTTCCCTTCATTAACAAAGATCCTGTGTTCAACGCGGTACCTCTCACAGCACCAGGCCTTGTTAAACAGTAACTATCCCCAGATTGGTGGTGGCTTCCTTCTCAGCTGTCTAGGCCCAGATCAGGCTCAGCCAGTGTAATACATGGCAAGGTGAAGCCGGGCACAAATGGTTCCTGTCATCCTAGCTACTCAGAAGGCTGAGATCTGAGGATCACAATTCAAAGCCAATCCCGGCTGGAAAGTCCGAGACTCTTATCTCCAATAAACCGCCAGAAAACCCGGAAGCGGGGGCCTGTGGCTCAAGGGTGACAGAACTCTGAAGCCTTGAGCACAACAGCTCAAGGACAGACAGCACCCTGGCCTGGGGTCCAAACCCCAGGAGTGGCATAAACAAGTAGACAAACACCCAGACCAGAGTGCCAGGAGAGATAAACGAATGCCGGGTTTGTAAAAATCCCTCATCAAGGAGGCCCCGAGTTAGCCACGTCCCTGGACACCTGTGCCCAGGCCAGGCTTCTCACCTTTGGCCCCTCTAAGCCACGCCCATCCGTGGCCCCTCTAAGCCACGCCCATCTTCGGCCCCTCTAAGCCACACCCATCTTCGGCCCCTCTAAGCCACGCCCATCTTCGGCCCCTCTGAGTCACGCCCATCTTCGGCCCCTCTAAGCCACGCCCATCTTTGGGCCTTCTAAACCACGCCCATTTTGAGCCCCCTTTAAGAGACCACCTCCACCCCACCAAACCCATTCAGTCTCCCCTGCCAGGGTTAACCTCGGACCCCGCGGTCTTCCCGGTGGTGACCTCTAACCCCAGCGGTCGCAAACTCTTCTTTAAAAACTACTTCACTTGAAGGCCCCCCCCTTCCTCCTTTCCGAGCTTCCATCCCGTCACCTCCCCTCCGAGCGCCCCCACTTCAAGTTTCCAACTTCGCACGCGCCTTCGCCACGCCCCCTTGACCTCTGAACTCCCCCCCACCCAGCTTTGATTCTCCCCCCGCCCACCCCCGAACTCGCGACCCTACTCCCCTCTCCGGTGACCTTTGACTCCCTCCGGCCCCGCCCCCTTCTCGTGAAACATCGCCCCCTCCCAGCTCACCCCCCCCCAACACCCCGAAAAACCGCCTAACCTACCGGCTCGGAGCCGTCATCGCTCGCGGCCGGGCTGCTCAGATCCGAACTCGGCGCCCTCGCACCGCCCTCAGCTCTCTCTCGCCGCCGCCACCACGGACGCTGCCGCCGCCATGTTGAATCTCCAACGAACATCCGGGGCTTTCTTCTCTTCCCTCCCACACTCCCCCTCCCATACCCACTCCTCCCCTCCCGCTTCACCGCCCCCCCAGTTCCCATAGCAACAGCGCCGGTTCGGGCTACGGGTCGGGCGTGCGTGGGGGCGGAGCTACGCCCGGTTCGGGCGTGGTCTAGCTGCTGATTGGTGGAGGCTGTCCAATCGGAGCGCGTCGCACGAACAATGCGGCGCTGTGATTGGAAAATTTGGAAAAGGTGCGCGAGGCCGACGCGGGGTCGCTCGGCTTGGTGAAAGGGGAGGCGGCGGTTTTCTGGCGTGGGAAACCGTGGTCGGGTATTTCTTCCTACGTCGCTGCCACTCACTCGACCAGCAGTTTTGCCACAGGAAATAGATAGCTTTTGAGCGAGTCTGAGAACCTGGTCCCACTGGAGCTTCATCTTCTCCACGGATCTCGACTGGGAGGCGGGCGTGGTGGCTCGCGCCCGTCAGCCTAGCCACTCAGGAGGCGGCGATCTGAGGAGGGCGGTGCAAAGCCAGCCCCGGCCCTGAGGTCTGGGAGACTCGGATCTCCAGTTACCCACTAGAAAAGCGCAAGTGGCGCTGTGGCACGAGGGGTAGGGCGG
This sequence comes from Megascapheus bottae, assembly GCF_031878675.1. Classification (NCBI taxonomy): domain Eukaryota; kingdom Metazoa; phylum Chordata; class Mammalia; order Rodentia; family Geomyidae; genus Megascapheus; species Megascapheus bottae. The sequence continues at coordinate 7,052,372 of NC_143539.1, forward strand.
TAGCCTTGAGCTGGGGAGCTCAGGGACAGCGGCCAGGACCGGGCCCAGGCCCCCCCCACACACAAGAAAAGTATTAACTACTAAAGCTGGACATCTAAGAGCTTGACTCTCTGGGTTCCTTCTTGGAAAAATAATGAGTTACTCTCTTGCCATTGGCTATGGCAAGAGATTTGAACTCAAAGTTTCAGTCTTACTAGACAGGCATTTTACCACTCGAAGCACAACCTCAGACGCAGACCCTTATGGTGTCTTTTTTCGTTTTTCTTTTGCCACTCCTGGGGCTTGAACTCCACGCTTAGGCACTGTCCCTGAACTTGTTTTTGCACAAGGCTATCAGCACTCTATCACCGGAACCACAGTGCCATTTCTGACTTTTTTCCTGTGTATGTGGTACTGTGGAATGGAACCCAGGACCTCATGCATGCTAGGCAAGCCACTCTACCACTAAGCCACATTCTCAGCCTCCACCCCTCTTTTTTTAATGGTGCTTTGCCATTTTATCCAGGTGAGTCTCAGACTTCAATCCTCCTGCTTGGGCCTACTGAGTAGCTGGGATCATAGGCATGCATCACCATGCATAGCCCTTCCACCTCTGTTCTTTCAGCAGGATCAGAAATATACCTCTCTATGGCAATTTACCTTTTCAAAGTCAAGATTATGCTTATCTGCCATTTCTTTTTTTTGTCCGTCTTGGGGCTTGAACTCTGGGCCTGGGAACTGTCCCTGAGCTCCTTAGTTCAAGGCTACTGCCCTACCCCTGGGGCCTGGGTGCTGTCCCTGAGCTATTCAGCTCAAGGCTACTGCTCTACCCCTTGAGCCACAGCCCCACTTCTGGTTTTCTAATGGTTAATTGGAGACAAGAGTCTCACGGTTTTCAGTGCCCAGGCTGGCTTTGAACCGCTGTCCTCAGATCTCAGCCTCCTGAGTAGGTAGGGTTACAGGCATGAACCACCATGCCCAGTTATCTACCATTTCTTATCTTAACATTTCTGTGTTGGTGAATATTCTCCAAGAACATTGTATTTCAAGGACTGCTTAAGGTGCCAGCCTATCAATGAACTAGAATTTGCATAACAAATCTCTCTTGTTGGCCATCTACTGTGTAATAAATACTTTGGAATACATAATTTTCCTCAAAGTACAAAAAATTCATGCTAAATGTGGTGGCTCACGCCTGTAATCCTAGCTACTCAGGAGGCTGAGATATGAGGACCAAGCTTCAAAGCCAGCCCGGCTCAAAAGGACCTGAGACTCTTATCTCCAGTTAACCTCTAGAAAATGGGAAGTGGGGCTGGGCTCAGAGGTAGGGCAGTAGCCTTGAGCTGAAGAGCTCAGGGACAGTGCCCAGGTCCAGTTCAAGCCCTATGAACCATAAAAAAAAATTCAAGCAGCCACAATTTGGGTACATCTCTAATTATTTAATCTACTAGATTACCACAAAACTGCTGAATCAGAGGAAATATGAGTATGTGTATGTGTGTATACACTCCTCTTGGGGCTTGAATTCAGCAGGTGTGGGTGCTGTGCTTGAGCTTTTGTGCTCAAGGCTACCTCTCTACCACGTGAGCCACAGCTCCACTTCTGGCTTTTTGGGTGGTTCATAGTATTTCATGGAAGTGAGATGCTGCTGGCTTACTCCTGCAATTCTAGTTATTCAGGAGACTAAACTATGAGGATCATGATTCAAAGCCAGCCCAAGCAAGAAAGCTGTGAGACTGTCATCTCTAAAGAATCAACAGAAAAGCTGGGTGTGGTGGCTCACTCCTGTAATCCTAGCTACTCAGGAGGCTGAGATCTGAGGATCATGGTTCAAAGCCAGCCGGGGCACTGAAAAGTCCATGAGACTCTTATCTCCAATTAATCACCAGAAAACTGGAAGTGGCACTGTGGCTTAAGGTGTAGAGCGATAGCCTTGAGCTGAAGAGCTCAGGGACACACGCCCAGGCCCAGAGTTCAAGCCCCACCACTGACAATCAATCAATCAATCAATACCAACAGAAAACTAGTAGTGGCATTGTGGTTCAAAGGAGTAGAACGCTAGGCTTGAGCAAAAGAGCTCAGGGACAGCGTCCATGCCCGAGTTCAAACCTCATAATTTACAAGAAAAGAAAAGAATAAAAGAGTCTCATGGACCTTCCTGCCCAGGCTGGCTTTGAACTGCAGTCCTCAGATACTCTGTCTCCTGAGTAGCTAGGTATGAACTATTAAAACAGGCATGAACTATTAAACTCAAAGAGCACCTGGCTGAGCTGTTTGATTTGTAACATCAGGGGTATGATTAACTAATCCTGTTTCCCCCTGGGGGAAATTGAGGCTGGTGGTTATAATTTCACCTGCTGCCTGTGCAAACCCAGTTATGGTTTGCTCTCACTGGTAGCCTTCTGCTGCCTCCCTGTGGCCATAGATGCACATTGCAAGATAGCAACAGGCTCCAGACTAGCATTAAATACTGATTTCTTTTTCCCACTTTGGTTGTGGGGCTTGAACTCTGGGCCTGGGCACTGTCCCTTAGCTCTTCAACTCAAGGCCAGTACTCTACCATTTGAGCCACAGCGCCATTCCAGTTTTCTGGTGGATCACTGGAGATAAGAGTCTTGGCTTTAAATTGTGAACATCCGATCTCAGCTTCCTGAGTAGCTAGGATTCCAGGCATGAGCCACTGGTGCCAGGCAAACACTGATTCTTTTGTTCCTGTAATAGGGTTTGAACTCAGGACTTTGCACTTGCTCAGCTGGTGCTCTACAGATTGAACCACACACCCCCAACCTAGCTATTTTTGGAGATGGAATCTCAAGGACATTTCTGTCTGGTCTGGTCTGGTCTTGAACTACAGTCTTCCAGATCTCAGCCACCCGAGTAGCTAGGATTGCAGGTGACAGCCTGTTTTAAGGTTGATTTTTGTTGTTGTTGCTCTTTAAGAAAAAAAAAGTGTAACTGTAACCCCTCTATGTAATATTACAATAAATATATCAAGAAAAAAAAAGTGGAGCCAGGCATGGTGGCTCATGCCTGTAATCCTAGCTACTCAGGAAGCTGAGATCTGGGGATCAAGGTTCAAAGGCAGCCCAAGCAATACAAAGCCAGTTACTCACTAGAAAATGGGAAGTGGGGCTGTTGCTCAAGGGCAAGGCAGTAACCTTGAGCTGAAGAGCTCAGGGACAGTGGCCTAGGCTAGAGTTTAAGCCCCATGAGCCCCCCCTCCCCCCCAAAAAAGTGGTGGGGGGCAAGAGCATATCCTAGTGGTAGAGGGCTTGCCTAGCATGCACAGAGCCCTGGGTTCGATTCCTCAGTACCAAATATACAGAAAAGGCCAAAAATGGCGCTGTGGCTCAAGTGGTAGAGTGCTAGCCTTGAACTAACCTTGAGCACAAAAGCTCAGGGACAATGAGTGTTTCCCGGGCAGATACGATGTACCAGTGCCAGGAATAGAATCTGAAAAAAAAAAAACTCCTGTGGCCTGTGGATTTTTTTTCTTCACTTTTCCCTTCTGTTTTCTTTTATGTCAGTACAGGGCCACATACACTTTTTCCGTCAAGGATGGCGCCCAAGCCAATTGAGCCCGATCTTACTTCCAGCTTTTTGCTGGTTAGTTGAAATTTCTTGGACTTTGCTTCTCACGCTGGTTTCATCCCGAGATCCTCAGATCTCAGCCTCCTGGGGGGCTAGGATTGCAGGTGTGAATCACCATCACTTAGCCCCTTGTGCTTTAGGTACTTTTCAGATAGGGTCTCGTGCTTTTGCCTGGTCTCGTAGACTGACTTCCTCCTACTTCTGCCTCCCATGTAGATTAAATGACAGGTGTACATCATGGTGCCTGGCTCATACTAACTTTGGTTTAGGTTGGCCTTGAATCACCAAACCTCCTAACTCTACTTCTTAAGCTAGGGGGTTTCTAAAGAAATGGATAAATAAACTACACAGGGTCTGACTGTGTGGTTTGGGATGGACTCAGCTGGGAGATCTCAACTCGAGATCCTCTTCTCACAGCCTCCGGAGTGGTATGACCCAATGTAGGTGTCCATGTGAACAGAGATTCTGGATGCATATCAAAGGTTCAACTCAGGCCAGGAACGATGGTGCCTACTTATAAACCTGGCACTCCGAGACAAAGGCAGGAGAATTGTGGGTTCTAGCTCAGCCTGGACGACATAGCAAAACCCTATCACCAAGATACCTAAATAAAATAAATAAGTCAAGAAGGCTGGTGTCATGGCTCACACCTGTAATCCTAGCTACAAAGCAAAAACCACCATCCAGGCTTTGAGTTCAAACCCAGGTACTAGCACTAAATAAATGAATGAATAAAGCAAGCTAACTGGGTCTGGGGCATGAGAGAAGAAAGAGTCAGAAATTGTACTGAAGCCTTTATATCTCATTTAATCCTCAGGCACAGTCCCTGTGTTACAGAAGAAGAGACCACAGGGTTACAGAAGAAGTCACACAGGGTTGGTGACTTCCCCACAATCACACAGGAAATGGCAGAGTAGGGACTAGAACTCATTTACATCCATCTCCACCCTCTGACGACCCTGGCTGTCACCTCTCCTCAGCTGCGGCTAGAATGTGTTCACCCCTTGTGGGGCATCCATTTAATCTCTGACCGTAGCCTGCAGTTCTTCTCTGGCTTGTGACTTCACAATCTGGGGCCACCTTTCATGGCATTGTTTGTCACCTGGCCTGGGTGACAGGTTTCCCTGCCTGCCTGTGAGCGCCCAGAGGGCACGGCATGAGCTGAGCCATCGCTGGCTCCCACACTGCGTGGCCAGACAGGACATACTCACTGAACATCTATGGGGCATGGGCCCCTGCTCCTGCCCTTGACTGTGGAGTGGGGGGGTGGGGATTCATCACTGGAGGTGCTGGGAGGAGGGGCGGCCCAGCATCTCAAGCCAGCCTGGTAAATGCTGGGGCAAAAAACATCTCTGACAGCCGCGTGCTGCTCACACCTGTAATCTCAGCCACCGGGAAAGCTGAGCTTGGAGAATCACAGTTCAAAGCCAGCTGGGGCAGGAAAGTCCATGAGACTCTCAGCTCCAATAAGGCACTAAAAAGCCAGAAGCGAAGATATGGTTCGAGCGGTGGAGCGCCAGCCTTGAGCAAAACAACAAAAACAAGCTCAAGGACAGCACCCAGGCCTTGAGTTCAAGAGTCCAGACTGACACACACTCACAAAAAATGACTCTGGGCACACAGCCCTGCACTGAGAGAAGGGAGGGGAGGAGAGAAAGAGCACGTCTACAGAACAGCTGTCCTCCTCCTCATCGTTTTCTCCTTCTCCCCCTTGGGATTTCACTACCTATTTCCTGTCATAGTCTTGGTTTATCAAGAATGAAGGCCTGGAATGGGATAACTGCATGTGTCCCAATAGCTCCTGACTCTCAGCTGTGCCACTGGGGAGGGTGGCATTGTTCTATGGTGTCTCCCCTCTGCCTGGAGAGGACAACGCCATCTGGGAAACTGAGGCACAAGGGAATTATGTGCACTGGATCAGTTGGGTCCAAAGAGCAGCCAGCACCCTCTGCTGGCCGGCAGGGGTCGTTGCAGCTGTGCCTGTGCTGAGGTTGGGGCTGGGGGAAGGGGGCCACCTGGCCAGGTGGGTCAGAAGGGCAAGTCCACCAGGACGCAGCTGGGTGCCTCTTTATTCTTGAGGCCCTGGAAGCTCCGCCCTGGTAGGTACGGTGCAGGAGGGTGTGGCTCCCCGGGGCTTGGTGCCCTCCTTCCTGCCCTCCCTCTACAAGCAGCTCCCTCCAGCCCAATGCAGTCCAAGGGAGGAGGAGCCCGGCCCAGCCAGGCCTAGAGTTGTCCATGAGCGCAGCCAGCCTTCATCTGTTAGAGGTACATCAGCCGGCCCCGGAGAGGGCGCACTAGCCAGAAATCGTCCACAATCTTCCCGTCCTGCGAGACATGAAACAAAGCAGAGAGAGATGGGGGGGGGATAGCTGAAAAACTCAGATACTGGGGCCAGCACAGGGGTTCAGATCCTCCGTTGGCTTCTTTGTGTTTGTTGGTGGTGGTCCTAGGGCTTGAACTCAGTGCCTGGGTGTTGTCCCTGAGCTCTTTTGCTCAAGGTTAGTGCTCTATCACTTTAAGCCTCAGCTCCATTTCCCATTTTTTTTTTTTGATGGTTGGAGATAAGAGTCTCCCTGTAATAAGCCAGGAGCTGGTGGCTCACACCTGTCATTTTCGCTACCCCGGAGGCTGAGATCTGAGGATCAAGGTTCAAAGCCAGCCCAGACACAAAAGGACCCGACACTCTTATCTCCAATTAACTTCTAGAACATGGGAAATGGGGCCCAGGGGTGACTCACCTGGTCGTCAGACACCTGCTGGATATGCAGGTGGGTGCCGTTGAGAATGTACATGCGCGTGTACCCGTACTCCTTCACCCGGACTGCGCTCCAGGGCCTCGGGAAGATGGAGAACGGGGTCAGACGCTCCTCACAGCCCTGGGGAGGAAAAGCGAATCAGACCCGAGGCTGGGGAAAGCCAGGAACACTGCTGTCCCCAAGCAAGGCCACACATTGCTGGGTGCCAGTGGCTCACCCCTGTCATCCTAGCTACTCGGGAAGCTGAGATCTGAGGATGGCTGTTCAAAGCCAGCCCAGGCAGGTAAGTCCATGAGACTCTTATCTCTAATGAACCACCAGAAAACGTTTGAGCTGTGGCTAAAGTGGTAGAGTTGATAGCTTTGAGTTACAAAAGCTCAGGGACAGCATCCAGGCCTTGAGTTCAAGGCCTGTACTGACATAAACAAAAGGGAAATACTGAAATGTTGGCGGGCGGGGTGGGGTGCCCTCCTAACTCCAGCCAGTGGCTTCCAGCTTCCTATGGAAGCATTCTCTTTCTGGATCTGTGCCCTGGGGTTGCAAGGGGGCCCCAGGCCTTAAACCCCTGGGCACAGTGCCCAGTATGCCCCCCCTCCAGGCTGCCTGAGCCCGTTCCCCCCCCCCCCAGCTCACCGCAGACCCGGTGATAATGTGGACTGGCCCTCGTGGGTTCCTGTACGGCGCCTCCCTGCTGCCGTTAAATACCTAGAAGACGGGGGGGGGGAGGGGGGGGGACAGTGTGACATGGGGCCCTGCAGGCATAGCTGGGTGGCTCAGTCCCCCCACGGGCCTCACCTGGTAGTTGTAAATTGGCCACAGACGTTCATAGGAATGTTCATGTGCCCACAGTTCAAGATCCACTCCTGACCGCAGAGAGCAAATGGGGGGGGTCAGGGCCCCTGAACAGGTCTGGGCTGGGGAAGGAAGACAGCCCAAAGGGAGCTGGGCCTGGGTAGCCCTCCCCACCGAAAGTGAAACTCACCATATTTGTAGAAAAGATCCTCCAGTCCATAGTGTTTGCCCCGGAGGCCTTTGCGGACCTAGTGAGAAAAGCAAGGGGAGAGGGAGAGGGGTCACCCTTCTTTTTTTTGTTGGTTGTGGGACTTGAACTCTGGGCCTGGGCGTTGTCCCTGAGCTTTTCAGCTCAAGGCGATCACCCTACCCCTCAAACCTCAGCATCACTTCCAGTTTTCTGGTGATTCAATGGAGATAAGAGTCTCACAGACTTTCTTGCCCGGGGTGGCTTTGAACCTTGATCCTCAGATCTCAGCCTCCTGAGTAGCTAGGATGACAGGGGTGAGCCACCAGCACCTGGCCACCCCCCCCACTTTCCTCAGCCCCCTCCCCCGCCTCACCGTGCTCTCGTGCCGTGTGCAGTCGTCCAGGTCCGCGTTGGAGCAGTACATAGGCCGATGGCCCATAGTGATGATCCAAGGCCGAGCTGCTCGGTTCTTGTTGGCTTTCTAGAAGGAAGAACCAACCACTGAGGAGGAGGTGTCTGAGCAGTGAGAGGGGGTGTGTGGTGGGGATGGGGACTTAGAGGGGAGTCCCCGCCCCCCGCCCCAGCCTACCTGGAGGTCATTCTCCAGCCAGCGGAATTGCTTCTGAACCAGGTGTCGGCCGTAATTGAGAAAGAAATAGACCTCAGTGGAGAAGGAAATGATATGAGCCGGACCTATATCCCAGCTGCACGGGACACAGGGTACGGTTAGAGATGGGGTTACCTCTGGGGAGCAAGCTCAGTCCCCCAGCATTCCCCAGTTACCTGTACCACAAGCCTTCATTGTCTCCTGGCATACTGAAGCGAGCCTTGTAGTTAGAAAAATTGCTGGGGGAAAGGGGAGAAAAAGGCAGTAAAAGGATGAAGGAGTCATTTTCCAGATGGAGAAGGGTATGCCAGTGTCACCTCTCTGGCCCCTGCACTCCCTGCCAGCCCCCAGGTCCTCACTAGCGTTGCTCGTGATTTCCAGGACATGTCATGTAAGGCAGGCTGGCGGCTACTGGTTCGATGAGTCGCATGAATCTGTCCCCAACTTGGGCATTGTCCTGGTCCATGTCATAGGCAAAGTCCCCTGCAGGGAAGAGGAACAAGGAGAAAGTGACCGAAGCTAGCCTTTGTGGTAACTGAGATGCAGTCCTGCGCGTCTGTATGCCCAGAGTAGCCTTGAAGCTCAATCCTCTGATCTTTACCACCCAAGTACCCGTATGGGCTGTCACCACCAGGCCTGGCTTGCTTTTTCTTTTTCTGATAGGGAGTGTAGGCTGGCCTGGAACTCACAACCCTCCTGCCTCCTGAGTGCTGGGATTACAGGCATGTGCCACCGGGCTCAGCTCATCTTGACGTCACCACAGTCCTGTGACTTCTGAACTAAGCTCCTCTGGGATGATAAGGAGGAGAGTAGTTCCCACAGTTTGTGGGGTTGGGGGTGAGATGTTCATCTGGGTTCCTCTCTGTTCCTAAGATGCCCCCAAAAACCACCGGGGCGCCATCCCCGTGTTGAGTGCCTCCCAGCCTCCCAGATCCAGCCATGCCCTCCCAGAGTGCGGCCTCACCCACGTGCAGGATGGCGTCAAACATGCCCTGCTGGGTATCTCTGCGCAGCCGGGGCAGGGCCTTCGCGTTGTCAGCACCCATGTCTCCAAACACAGCCAGACGCGGGCTCCAGTGAACCCCATTCTTCAAGGCCCTGAAGCGAAACCGACGGCTCCAACCTTGGGCACTGCCACAGCGGTAAACTGAGGTAAGGGGAAAGGTGACCCATTATCTGGAGGCCTGGAGGGCTCCTTGCAGTAGATGGACAGGAGAACCCAGTGGCCTAACCCAGAAGGGCAGAGGGCCAAAGGGCAGGGAGACAGGTAGGCAGATGGCCAGAGAGCAGGGAAGATAGCCAGATGGACAGCGGGGAAGAGAGATGGTGGGGTGGGTGGATGGACAGGTGCACAGGTGAGTGAGCCACCTGGCTAGAACCACCTGTGTGATGCCCAGGGCAGACCCCAGGGCCCCTCCTCTGCCCCAGCCCCTCACCGTACTGGACCCCAGGCAACAGCTTCCGCAGCGTGACACGATGCATGTACAGCTTCCGATGTAGGATGCCACCATCCACGAAGGCCTTGGCCGTGCCCTGAGCACGCAGTGGCAGTGGTCCAGACAGCTGCATGCCGAACTGCACCTCGGAGCGAGTGGGTACCCACGTGGTCCAGGTCACTGTCATGGAGCCAGGCTCACCTGGGGACAAGGCATGGGAGAGAGGGTGGTTGGGGGTAGGAAGAGGTGACCTGGAAAGTTAATGGGCCCGTATCAACCCCAGCATCACCATTCCAAGCTGTGCTTTGCTTGGGTGAGTCACTTCAACTCCCCAGAGCCTCAGTCTCCCCATCTGTAAAATGGAGTCACAATGTTCTCTCCCCTGTCACATTGTTAAGAATTTAGATGAGTAAAAATACAGAATCAGCTGTCTTCTCATGCGTGAGCTGGTGCTGGGCCTTGAAGTCAGGAATGGCGCCTTACCACTTCATCCACAGCTGTATGTCTGGCTTTTTGCTGGTTAATTGGAGGGCAGAGTCTCATGGACTTTCCCATTCTGGGCTGGCTTTGAAACATGATCCTTAAATCGGAGGCCAAAAGACGTTGAGGACCCTGGAGTTTGGGGATTTATCCAGAGGAACAGTCCCTGGCGGATGGTGGGAGGGGGCTGCAGTGAGAGGCTTGACCAGGCAGTCAGTCTGTATCAGAGGACATCACTACTCACGTTATTGTGACCCAGGCCAATGGCAAGACCTCAGGATCACTGGCATAGGTGCTCAGCTAGGTAATACATAGAGAATGGGGACCAGGTTAGCTGACAGAAAACTGTAGAGGGGTGGGCCAGGAGCTTAGCCTAGTGGTAGAGTGCTTGCCTAGCTTGCCTGAAGACCCAGGTTCGATTCCTTGGTAACACATACATAGAAAAAAATGGAAGTGGTGCTGAGGCTCAAGTGGTAGAGCTCTAGCCTTGAGAAAGTCCAAGGACAGTGCTCAGGCCCAGTCCAGGACTGGCAAAAAAAAAAAAAACTGTAGAGGAGTGTGCAAATTATGGGACCCACCCTCACTGAAGGGAACAGCTCTGGTAACGGATGCTAGGCAGGCCATTAGGCCTAGGGCTTCTAAACTCAGTCTTGCACAGTGACCAGGAGCAGCTAGAGTAGAGGTGGAAAATACAGATGGGGGGAAGTGGGGAATATCTTAACTTGAACTCAAGACCTCAAGCTTGCTAGTCAAGCACTCTACATCGTAAGCCTTACCCTCACCCTCACCCATTTCTGTTTTGGCTAGTTTGTTTAGGTAAAGCCTGGCAATCACTTTGCCCAGGCCACCTTTGAACTGTGATCTTCCTACCTCTGCCTCTGGAGAAGCTGGATTTACAGACATACGCTATTATACAGGGATCGTCGTTCCAGGGCTGGAATGAGTACTCGTCTAAAGAATTATGAAGTGAGAAAAGGCTTATAAAATGAGAGGGACTCAGGTTCGATGCCTCGGTATCACATATATAGAAAAAGGCTGGAAGTGATGCTGTGGTTCAAGTGGCAGAGTGCTAGCCTTGAGAAAAGCCCAAGAACAGTGCTCAGGCCCTGAGCTCAAGCCCAGGACTGGCAAAAAAAAAAGAGATGGGGGGGGATGACTTGCTGAAAGAGCAAGGAAACCAATTTGAAGACATTCCAAGAAACACCATCTGGGAAAGAATGAGCCATCGAGTAAACAATGATAGCGCTGAACTTTGACCAGGGCACTGGAAGAGACACACACAAGTCTGTGACATAACAGATGACTGAACAAACAAAGCAGGGCAGAAGAGGGAGAGCTTCCTGACATCAATTAGACCAAAAGAGGGAAGGAGAAAATGAGAAAATCACAATGAAGCAAATACTACACTAATAATTATCACAGGCAAGCTCCATTGATAGATGATAAAATTAATGGGTAAACATTTGTGGAAGAACAGGATTTGCATTGTGTTGAGCAAGGTCTTCCAACTATTTATTAACTGCAGAGGAAAGAATAATTTCAGTGGAGAAACCCAGTAGGCTTCTCCCTCCCTAGCCAATCAACACCCAGCAGGGCTTTCCCACTAACCAATCAATGTCCAGGAGGCCTTGCCACCAAACAATTGCTGTTGAGGTAAGCCTCTCCTTCACCCAACCAATCAACATCCAGCAGGCCTGTCCACTAGCCAATCAATGTTCAGCAAGCCTCACCTTCGCCAACCAATCAATACCCAGCAGGACTCTCAGTCCACTAATTATCAGCAATCATTAGCCTCAGTAGTAGCACCAAACTAGTGGCATTGTAGACTCTCTGATGTCACAGACAGAGGGACACAAACACCTATCACTGATAGTTTTGCCCAGTCACAGACTTATTGCCAATTATGACATGTCCTATAAACCCAAAATGAAGGATGTTTTAAGGAAAATAACTGATAATATTTGAAAATAAACTCATAACGATTTGGGTACCTGTGGTTCACACCTGTAATCCTAGCTGCTAAGGAGATCTGAGGATCAAAGCCAGGCCGGGCAAGAAAGTCTGTGAGGCTCTTATGTCCAGTGAACCACAAGAAAACAGGGAGTAGAGCGGTGGCTCAAAGTAGTAGAGCACTGGTCTTGAGCAAAAGCACTCAGGGACAGGCCACAGTGGACAAAAATACAAAAACAAAACATCCAACTTCATTAAAAAAATGAAAGCAAAACCAAGTGTGGTGGTTCACACCTGTAATCCTAGCACTGAGGGAGGCTAAAAGCAGTGGATCTTGACTTCAAGGTCTGTCTATGCTACACAGTGAGATCCTATTGCAAAACAAAATAAAATTAAATTTAAAAAATCCCTGTCAACACTACAAAAAGGTGGAATGGAATGAAAATTAGTATAAAATTAAAGGTTCCTGATTTCACTCAAATTCTAGGTCCTACTCGTGGTTGGGGATGGAGGGAAAAAGAGTGCTAGGATTGGGGTGACACTGTCTTGGGATGGGTGCTGGTAATTCACATATAGAATCCTAGCTTTTCAAGAGGCTGAGATCTGAGGATTGCATTTAAAGCCAGTTCAGGCAGAAAAGTCCATGATGTCATCAGTTAACCACCAGAAAACCAGAAGTGGACCTGTGGCTCAGAAGTGGTAGATCACTAGCTTTGAGGAAAAAAAAAAAAAAAAGCACAGGGAAAGTGCCCAGGTCCTGAGTTCAAGCCCTATGACTGAAAGAAAGGAAAGAAATGTACTCGTCACCTGATTTCTGTATCCCCTCTGTACATCACCTTTATAATAACCATTCTTTAAATTTTTTTGAATTCCAGATCTGTCCTTCATTCAAATTCCAGTTGGTGTCAAACATACATCAGCACTCAACTCAATTTACTCTTGTTAAATGAAGTAGAGTACTTACAGCATAAGGTGGGCCACAGAATAAGTGAGCCACTCATCTAAAGCTTGTAGAAAGAGTATAGTTGCGACTAGTTTATTATTGAGTGGTCTAAAAAAAACAACAGTTGGGCCAAGCGAACAAGTACTCACATCTGCCATCCAAGCTTCCCTGGGGGCTGAGATCTGAGGATCACAGTTCGAAGCCAACCCAGGAAGGAAAGTCCGTGAGAGTCTTATCTCCAATTATTCACCAACTAATGGAAACTGGAGCTGTGGCTCCAGTGGTGAAGTGCTAGCCTTGAGCATAAACGCTCAGGGACAGTGTCCAGGCTCTGAGTTCAAACCTCAGGACTGGCACAAAAACAAATTAAAGACAGTTGGCAGTCACTGGGGCTTCCAGTGGTGCCCGGAAGAGGTGGGCTACATAGTCAATTGGCCAACAAATGCCAAACCTTGCACAGACCTCCCTTCCTCCCTTTTGTCCTTTCTTTGGTTTTGGGTAGTACTATGGTTTGAACCCAGAACCCTGAGCTTCCTAAGTTCTACTATTTGAGCCATGCCCTCAAAGACTAGCTTGGGTCTTGATCTCTATTTATGTTTCACGAGTAGCTAGGAATCACTGGTGCTCATGCCACTAAGCCCAGTTTTGTTTTGTTTTTTAATCGATTAAGATGAGGTCTCAATTCTCCCACTGTTTGCTTACTCAGTAGCTAGGATTATGGCTGGGAGCTATCACATTAGGGTAAGAAACTACCTTCTTAGGCTGGGAGTGGTAAAGTGCTCGCCTAGCATGCATGAAGCCCTGGGTTCCATTCCTTGGTAGCATAGAAAAAGCTGGAAGTGGTAGAATTCTAGCCTTGACAGTCCAAGGACAGTGCTCAGGCCCTGAGTTCAAGCCCCGGGACTGGAGAAAGAAAAAGAGAATGAAAGAACGGAAGAACGAAAGAAAGAAAGAATGAAAGAAAGAGGAAACTACCTTCTTTCAAAATGTCAAGCAAGGCTGGGCGAGGTGGCTCACGCCTGTCATCCTAGCTACTCTGGAGGCTAGGATCTGAGGATCACAGTTCAAAGCCAGCCAGAGCAGAAAAGTCTGTGAGACTCTTTAATGAACCACTAGAAAACTGGAAGTAGTGCTATGGCTCAAAGTGGTAGAGCACTAGCCTTGAGCAAAAATAGCTCAGGGACAGTGTCGAGGCCTTGAGTTTATGCCCCACCACTGACAAAAAAAATAAAATGTCACGGAAGTGGCACTGTGGCTCAAATGGTAGAGCACTAGTCCTGAGCAGAGAGAGGCTCAGGGACAGAGCCCAGGCCTTGAGTTCAAGTCCCAGGACTAGATAACTAACTAAATAAATAAATGTATGTCAAGGGAGCCAGCCCTTATTGGCTCACACCTGTAATCTGAGCTACTCAGGAGGCTGAGATCTGAGAATCGTGGTTCAAAGCCAGGCTCAGTACGAAAGTCCATGAGACCCTTATCCCACATTAACTACCCAGAAAGTGGAGCTGTGGCTCAAGTAGTAGAGCACCATTCTTGAGTGGGAAAGCTGAGAGACTATACCCAAGCCCTGAGTTCAAGCCCCAGTACTGGCACAAAAACAAAATGACCTAATAAGTAAATATTTAAAAAAAATAAATATTTTAAATGTCTGGGAGTTGGAATCATTTGGGGGATGGCTGTGCTGGGGATGTAACTCAGGGAGTCACAAATACTAGGCCAATGTTTCCCCACTGAGCCCCAGTGGTCAGTTTCCATTTCTAATATGGAAAATATCATTTACAACTCAAATACACTACAGCTCTTTGGGGCTCAGTTTTCAGTGGCATAAAGAGTTCTGAGACAAAATCAGGCAAGAGGCTGGGTGCTGGTGGCTCATCCCTGTCATTCTAGCTACTCAAAAGACTAAGATCTGAGGTTCACAGTTCGAAGCCATCGCAGGCAGCAAAGTCTGTTAGACTCTTATCTCCAATGAAGCACCAGAAAACTGAAAGTGGAGCTGTAGCTCAAAGTAGCACAACACCAGCCTTGAAGAAAAAAAAAAAAAAAAAGCTCAAGGACAGCGCCCAGGCCCTGAGTTCAAGCCCCACAACCACCACCACCATCAAAGACAAGCGTCCCCAGTACCACCAAGCTCAGTGTTGTGACCTCATTCCCCAGAGGAGGAAACAGTTCAGTTTCCTGGACTTCAAATGCTCTCAGGCTGGATCTGAGGGTCCAGAGGCTGCTCTCAGCCCTTGTCCTCAGAGGCCTATGCAGTGACACGCGTGACTGGCTGCATGGCAGAGCCAAGGACCACTCCTGGGAGACTGTGAGGCTCAGCCACCATCTGTGGAGGATTCTGGGAGAGGTTTCAGGAGAAGTCCCAGCCACTTACCGGGATAGGACAGATGGACTTGTTCTGGCATGGCTCTGGGGCTCCCTGGGGTCCCCTGGATTTTCTTGGTTGCAAGAAGAAGCACACAGCAACAAACCCAGCAGCCAGAAAGTGGGTGCATGGCTGGCTGCTAGGAGGTGGGAGGTGAGGCAGGGAGGACAAAGCAGGGGTGTGGAGGAGATGGAGGCCCAGAGGCTTTGGGAGCTCAGCAGGGAAGGTGAAGAAGGGTGGGAGCCCAGGATCAGTCGGCCAGGCTGTCTTGCTGGGTGGGGGCCGAGCAGGAGGATCTGGAGGGCTAAGAGAACCGAGTCAGCGTGGCTGGACAAGGAATGCC